>NC_056750.1:569578754-569878754 GCF_019279795.1 Protopterus annectens | reverse complement strand
CCACAAGGGCCTTTTTAAGCCTAGCCATGCATCCCACAATTTTGGAGGTTATGTTTGTGATTGGTCTGTAGGAAAGTATGATTTCTTTTTTACCTGGTTCTAGAGTTATCTGGGTTTTATTGGGTTTGTGCTTTTGCCATTCTTTCCTTACCCTGTCTCTTTCAGTCATGAGATATTTACTCAGCTCTGAAAGCCAAGAGGAATGATTAGATTTTATTATTTTAGCATGGAGTGGAATTAGACTCTGTGGTTCTATCTTCTGTGACAAGAATATCAAGAATGTGTGTGGACACTGAAGCATAACAAAGCACACTGAATCTGTTTTTTTTTCAGTCGAGTGCTGAGATGGCCAATATAAGTAAGGGAGATTGCTAGACCTCGTTTTATAGTAAGCTATAGTTTATGGTTAGAGGAAGTATGTACCCATGAAATGTCAGCAAATGATTTAGGTGCAAACTCCAGTCCATGGTGGAGTAGGAAGATGCTATGTCTGTGTAACAGAAAAATAGTAAAACCAAGTATAGTATCAAAGCTAATCAATTTAGATTAAAAATAAGAAAGGCAAAGAGAGAGTATCAATTAACTCTTACAAAGTCCCCACTGGCAAAAAAGTGAATATTACATAGAATCTCAGATACTGTATTTCTCTTTTTAATTTTCTTGCATTTTCTTTTTGATATCTTGTTTATTATGCTTTTGCAAATTGCAAATATTTCAAAAGTAAACAATTAAATGAACAAACAAAACAAACAGGCATAAATGCTTTATATCATTCTAAAAACACAGGGGACATGCTAACAGCATCACTCTTAATTAAACCAGACAATAAACTGGAAACAGTTCAAAATCAAATCATGGATACTCTACCAAAATATACTGGTGCCAGTGCTGATGGTCCAGGTAATGTTAATGGGGTCCCAGAAGTTGCTGTAACCGATGTTCCATCAGCTCTGTTAGACTAATGTGTGACTGTTTCTGAGTAAAATTAATGAAATCTCTGTGGCTGTCCCTGATGACGTCAATGTCTAACTTGTAAACCAAATCAGAAATAACACTGTTTCCATATATCACAGATTTGGGAAACTGAATATTATATGATTGCATAAATTGGCTGGGGGGCAGCATAAGGCAAATGACAGACCCATTATTCTTACCTGTATATTAGTAAGTGTTTTGAAAGGGTAATGCTTAGAGCAGTAAGTTAAATGATTTTATCATAAATGACATAAACCACGATGGATGAATTCAAGACAGATAATGTATCACAAATCTGATTCAATTTTATACTAATGTAGTCGATGCAGTGGGTAATGGATTACCAGTTGTCATTTATCTGGATGTTGCTGAAACATTTAGCTCTGTTCCTACTCAGCCATGCTATCATAAATACTTGAATGGAATATTACTCTATATTAGCACCAGTTGCCTCACAGTAAGACGCTGTCCGGTTCGATTCTCAGCTAGAGCGTCTTCTGCGTGCAGACATGCATGAATGGGCGTACCTTCGTTGAAGGTTGTGCATCAGGCCTGGCAAGCCGGTATGTGAAAATCAACTGCCAATCATTAGCGGACCGGAGTTCCGCTGTGGTGACCCCTAACTGGGAAAAGCCGAAAGACACAAATTAGCACCAAATAGATTATGGTAGAGAGAGGAGCTTTACTGTTAAAATAGGAACATTTTGTCAAGTATATAAACTGTTAAGAAATTTATGCCCCCAAGGTTCAGTGTTTGACCAGTTTTTATTTAATATTTTCCTGTCCTCTATGCCATTATCTCAGAACATTTCGGTGTCTAAATGTGCTGATGATGCAAACTTGCTAGCATGGTGTTGGCAATTAATGAAAAGAGCATTTTTCAGTCTTATTTAGATAAATACATTAGTGGACATATAGCTGCTAAGTATATTTCAATACCTGTAAATGCAACGTTGTGTATTTAGGGCTTAGGGTGCCAAAAAAATCTTAAATAATAATCCCCTAGCTGGCTGCAGTGAGTTTAGGGAACATGGAGTCTTGTAAATAATGAATTGTCTGGCCAACAGCATGTCAATATGGCTGTTAGAAAATGTTAGAGGACCACTAATACTATTTTGAAATCAATCAATCACTTAAAGGAGATATTTTTCTTTCACTTTACAATACCATAGCAGACCAGTTTTAGAGTATGGTTCCAACTTCAGCATATATGGTTCCAGTGGGTCTATATTGATTTGTCGAAGTTTCAAAACTTTGAAACTGATATGGTCAGCACCATATCATCGAAGCTTGGAAACTTTGAACATTTTAATGGAAATCTCCCTAAGGGAAGATTTTCCTTTACTGCACTGTAGTGCGATCTCAGAGTTGGCATATTTAAGTAGTGGGGTGTGTGGGGGGGCTTGCCCCCTAGCTACAAATGTTTAGGTAAGTTATTTTTTTAATTTTTTTTTTTTTTTGTTTTACTTATTCGAAGTTTTAAAACATACATGATATGGTCTTGACCATGTCAGATTCGATGTTTTAAGACTTTGATTAGGTGATATAGACACAGTTCTGGTGACAACAATAAAATGGAAAGAAAAACCTATGAAGTCTTATACAAAACATAGTCCTTGTCTCAGGGGATATAGAAACACAGAATGCTCAAACAGGCTTTGATTACATTCAGCTTGTTATCAATTATTTAGCCATGATCTAATCTGGGTATACAGATGTTCTCAAAACATTATCTAGCAGCATTTGTTAGCCATTAACTTTTCCTCCAGCAATGTTAGCATAAGAAATAATCTGTCAGTTGTTAATGATAAATATCATGGAAGTATTAAAAATAATTTTGCCAAAGCAGAAATGCAAGGGCATAAAACCATTAACCTCTATGTATTAGGCAGTCTCCTTATCTTAGCACTTTTAAGAATTGGATATGATGTTCTTTTTTGTTACTGACGTTTACTTGATCTTTTCAACTTGGAATGAAACATTATAATCTTACATGAAGCTATACTGTTAACTTTGTAGCTTTGTAACACTGTGTATAAAAATTTCTGCTTGATAGAGGATTCCACTGAAATCTAATTTTGTTTAGGGCTGGAGCATATAAGGCTTAGTCAGTTGCTCTTCAGCAGTATGAAGAGAAATAAAGAGTCAAGCCTTTGAGTTTTCTTACTATTTAAAATAAGTTCTAGTGATTCATTGGTAAGAACAACAAATTCTTTGTAAGCTTCTTTCACAGAATAAAAGCAAAAAGGGAAAATATTTCAGAGCTGATTTTCAACAGAGAAACAGTATTTAAACGTATATAATGATTAAACTTCATGCTCTTCATCCTTTACTTATTCTTTTTGACTAAACTCAAGGGCTTCATTTGAGGAGTAAGTGGTAAGTAAATAAAAAATAAATACAACTAATGTTTCATCAGCTATACTAAGTAGTAAAAATCTAGTGTAGGCAGTGAATTACAAACAACAATAAGAGCAAAGGGTTAACTGAAAATAAAGACAGCAGAAAAGACTGGAAAAGTTGCCTAACTGAAGCCTCCTTGTCAAATCCTTGTGTCAGTAAAAGCATCTGTCAATAAGCTATAACCTACCCTGAGTCACTAAGCCCTCAGATGCTGTATATATTTAGCTTGGGTGGTTGGAGGGGGATCTCTTGAGTTAGGGCACTTGGGACATTAGTCTTCTCACTCCATCAGACCTCTGGACTGAAAAGATACAGGAAGGGAATTATGATGAATCTCTGTGCTGTTGAATTCACTTTAATCTTCTCTAGGGATGCACAAATACTATTACTATGCCATATGGCATAACAAAATTAAAAGAATGCATGTAATTCAGAAATAATTAAGAAGTAGATATGTCAATCACCTGACTTCCTGACAGGACACAAGAAGTTAGGATAGGGGACTCCACCTCTGCAAAGAGGCCAGTCAGTAGTGGGATCACACAGGGATCGGTGCTGAGGGATACTTTTTTTTTTTTTGGCATCAACTTCTGTGAAGTCAAGGTAAATGTCAAGCGCCTCTGGCTGACAAGTTTGTAGACAACTGCAAACAAGGCATGGTCACTTGAATTAATTGAAGACAAAGAAACACTTCAAGAGGGCCTGGCACAGACATTTGGTGTCAAAGCCATGGATTAAAATTCAATATGAAAAAAATGCATAATAGCATCCTTTGGAAAGAAAGCCTCCACTGGAAATTACCGCATTGATAATACACCCTAAAACTAGACCCAATAGTCAGGGATCTAGCAACACATGTTGTCAGCAACCAAGCCTTTGACCACCATGTGATTACCATGGTAAGAAAAAAGATTCTACACTGCACAACTTATAAGCTAGGGCATAGCATTCTGGTCCAAGGATATCATTGTTCCACTGTATGTGTCTTTCATCAGACCAGTCATTGAATACAATGCACCCTTTACCATGTACTTGAACAGACACTTGAAACAGCTTGAGACCACAGGGATACCTCACAAAAAGAATACCGGGAGTAAACAAGTCCTATGCAGACCAGCTCAAAGCCCTGTCCTTCTACTCAGTCTCCTACAGACTGATGCACAATGATCTATGCCTAGGCTACAAGGCATCCTCTAATCCAACACTGATGGATTTGTTGCACATCCACAAAGCAAACAGTATTAGTAATACTCATTCTAAGGACCTAAACCTTGTTTGCATCATAAACAGGATACATTGGATGGAACAGGTATTTGTCTCAAAAATTACCCCTCCTCTGTAATGGGCTTCCCATCTATTTGAAGCAAAGCTCATCATTAACCTTAGTAAAATGTAACTTTGACCAATGGATGGAAAATCACAAATTTACTCCTGGTTTGGCAACTATGTCCCTCATGGACTGGGGCAGCCTGTGAATGATTGATATATACAAGCATATATTATAATTGTAACATTTCTTGGAGTATTGACACATGTCAGCAGTATTTTGAAACAATTTGGGGATAGCTGGACTAGGATTAAAATGGCTCCTGTGCTATTAACCTAGTAACCACCTATGACCCTTTTGATGCACCTCTTCTGGGGCAGTAATCAAGGAGCCTCAATCCTTACACTGACATCAATGATGGATGTTCACTTGGAACAGAAATAGATGCACACAGTATTTTCAGATGCAGCTGTCTGCGCCAAGCACAGTTTCCCTTAACAACACACAAGGAACACAGTCTGGGGGCTGTGTTTCTCTCTCTCCAGGCCCTTAGTAAGACTCCCCACTGACACAGCTGTAGAGTTGAGTCCTCAGCTGAGTGTTCTAAGCCAAGTTCTCCACCACCCTCTCTGTGAGACCAGTGCTCTGTGTCCCTGCTCCAAATAGCTGACACGCTCACTCTCTGAGATTTGATTTTCATACACACACAAACCTGGGAAAGGCTGACACAGATTTAACAGTTATGTCCAGATTATAAGGTAGTTCCACCACCACCAGAACACTCCAAAGCTAGCTACTCTAATTATACTGAGTAAATGTAATACTAATACAAATGGTAGTGTTTGACCAATGCAGTGAGGCTTTCAGGATCGGCCACAGTGTCACTAAATAAATATAAGTACTCTCAAAGGTTAAAGTATTCTCTAAAAGACAACCACAATGAAAAGATTAAATATATTTAATAATAAATAATACAAGAAAATGAAAATACTAAATATCTATTTACAATAAACACTAGAGTTTCTATCACAGGAAATATTAAAAATAACACAGATGGATAGTCACACAGATACAGAAAAAACAGTAAACTAATCTCACTATATTTTTCTGAATGATCTAAAGAATTACTATTCACTGGTTACTTACTAAAGCAAGGCAAGATGAAGTGGGTGAGTGGTCTTCCTTTTTTCCTCAGGTTTTAAAAGCAGACTGCTCTGAGACTTCTGTTTCATCTAGTATTAAAACATCATTTCAGTGCTGGATTACAGAAGACATAACATACATCTGGTCATCTGACTCTGGTTCCCACACTTCCCCCTTTACTAGAAACTGAACCAGAATCTAGCAGCTATGTGTCATAATGCATTCACATAGAGCTTTGCTAAAACGTGTCATAGCATCTGGAAGGTATAAAACCATTTCACAACTTCTACCTTTTCAGGGTAGTAATGAGTTCACTCCTAAGTACAATACAGTAGGACTCCTAGTCCTGGTTTCCACTGACATTTCATCTCTGGCTGCAATCAGAACTGTAAGATACAATCTTTATGGCCTAAACCAGGTAATTTAATTTCAGACTATTTTTCACAGTTAGCTGGACCGAGATTAAACTCTTCTCTTCCAGTATCCTCTGTTACAGTATATTCATTTCAACAGTTACAATACAGTTGGACATATGGGTGAATTTCTTTTCTGTCCAGCAAGATCCACTGTTGGTACATGTTTAACACAAGCATTTTTACAAATGCATTTTTAACACAAGCACCTGTACAAATCAGTTTAATATACAAATGACATATAATTCTTTGCAAAGAGCTGAATATTTGTTATTGTTTTGTGATCTTTTGAGCTTGTAGTGAAATCTTTTGTCTAGAGAGGCCTAGCTGTATTCTTTGTGGCAGAAAGAATCAGTCTAGTTTGATCTAGCTAAAGAATTCCTGCAACACTGTTATTTTTGATTGGATAATTGGCCTAGTTTCTCTTTCTCTGCCTTTAATAGCCAGTACTCTAAACCAGTTGTGTTTATTTGCTCAAGCTGTTCAAAGCTGCAGCGCTCTGCTGTAATATTGGTAAAAAGACAAGTGCTTATTGTCAACTGTTTCTGCACTTCTGTTTTACTGTATGTCAGTGTAATCAGTGCAACTGTTTTTTTGTGTCCTTTTTGTCTGTTAGAGCTAAATATCTGTTAATGTTTGTGACCTTTTGAGCTTATAGTGAAATCTTTTGTCTAGAGAGGCCTAGCTGTTTTCTTGTGGCAGAAGGAATCAGTCTGGTCTGATTTAGCTGAAAGCATTCCTGCAACACTGTTATTTCTGAATGGATAACTGGTTTCTGTTTCTCTGCCTTTAATAGCCAGTATTTTAAACCAGTTGTATTTATTTGCTCAAGCTGTTCAAAGCTGCAGTGTTCTGCTGTGATACTGGAAAAAGATAAGTGCTTATTTTCAACTGTTTCTGCACTTCTGTTTTATTGTATATCTGTGTAATCTGTGCAACTGTTTTTTTTTTGTCCCAACCACCTGCCCAGCTGTTGTGGTGGTCTTAAGTCTTGGTGGTTTTGAGTTGCCCACCTCTTGAATAAAGCTGACACTGGACTCTCCCCTCAGTTACATTACATCAGCTACTTCTACTGTTTATAGTGAGAACTTAGTAAAGGCCCACTCCATTAGCTTCTGAAACTTGAATTATCTTATTATCTTCTGTCTCTTCACTTTCTACTAAAAAAAAATGTACCTCTTTCTACTTCATTTTGCTGCTTGTGCTTAGGAGTTCAACTGCATTTAGTTTGCCATATTTATTACTGATTGTTGGTAGCCTCACTAAACTGATGACAGTATTCTACTGAATCACTGCTTTAATTGTGCTGTTACTGCTGTGATTTGTGAGGTACTATTTCAAAGCAATCTACTGATTAACTGTATTTCATTACTATCTACTGCAATTCATTACTGTTTAACTGCATTTTACTGCATTTCATTGCTGTTTAACTGTATATTTTCATACTGCAAGTTCTATTCTTGTGACTAAAAGTGATTAATCTGTGCGTCATTGTGAGTTTTTTCTTACTGAGTTCTTAACCTTAAAATTGAGTAGCATAGTCTAGATACAGGTCTGCTGCATCCAGAGCTTCAACTGCATGGCTTTTAACCCATTTTTGAGGTATTCCAGCTAAAAGTTTTTCCTTAGTAGCACTTGAGCTATCATCTAGTAGTACTACTCATAGACCTTCATCCCTTTACCCTCTTAGCTCTTTCAGTTTCTGACAAATATGGATGGACACTTTCCTACATTTTCTCCTGCCTGTCTGGTCAATGTGGGCATCCTGAGACAGTGTAGCAACTGCCTCATGTACACGGACAACCCTCTAGTACTAGCACCTTCACAATTTGTGAGAGATGTAAATACATCAAGCACCTAGTGCCATTGCTCTCCCCCCCACAAACCAGTATATTTGGCACTGAGAAGGTTGACAACACCACCCACACCTACACAACATACTCCCACATATGCAAAGGCCCTCAAAAAAAGCATACCCAAACAAAAGAGACCTCCGAGGCATAAACGCATACAAAATCCACTGCCCACCACATCACACCACACATAGTCCACACACCTGTATCTCACAGCCACTAAGGCCTAAAGATAAATCCAACATATTAGTTATAGGAGACTCCATTGTGAGACACACAGATGTAGCCCTCACCAGGCTGGATAAGGAGAAAGTCACTGTTAATTGTTTGTCAGGTGCCAGAATCTGCCATATCACCAATGCACTCAAGTATCTCAACAAGTACTGTTATGACTCTGTCATAGTCCATGTTGGAGTGAATGACTTAAGACGTACCTCCCTGGACTATATGAAGAGAGACATGATCAACTCACTGAGTATGTGTCCCAGGCAGGTATGTCCCTAGCCTTAAGCAGCATTCTACCATCACCCAGAATGATGCCTGAATACAAACAGAAATTGATTTACTTTAATTGGCTTAGTTTCTGGTGTCATTCAAAGGAGATCCAGTACCTGACAGCCTGGGATGACATGACTGACAAGCCACAATGCTTTTCCAGAGATGGCCTGCATCTGTCTCCCTTGGGCTTCAGGCTCCTGGCAAAGGGTCTTGCCTCCCCCATAATGCCTTTTTTAGGCAATGCCATGAGGTCAAAACTACTAACATGAAAATTTCATCAAAACGTAAATTAAAGGCCATGCTGCTAAACACTAGGAGTCTAAACATGAAACTGCACTCATTGCAAGCATTCTTAACCATGGAAGAAGCTGACATTTGTGCAGTCACAGAAACCTGGTTCAAGGCTGTGGAGAGCACCCCAGCCATACCAGGTTACTCACCCTAGCATTCATTCAGACCCCAAGCTCTGGGCAGCAAAACAAAAGGAGGTGGAGTTGCAATATATATAAAAGATATACACACCGCTAGGCTGGTCAAACAGTATGGTGCACAGGAAATACTTCAGGTGCAGTTAACAATTAACAAGACCCCTATTCAAATCATAGCTAGCTACAGGCCTCCAACTCTGACTCAAGATGCCCACTTCACCTATCCAGACCTCTTCAGATCTATCAAGATTCAATCCTTTACCCTGATCCTGGGCGATTTAACTATCCAACCATAGACTGGAAGAAATGCTCTTGCCAAAACACAAATGCTCAGAGATTCCTTGATTTTGTTAATGCAGATGCCTTGGACCAGTTGATTTACACCCCCACATGAGGTGAAAATATCTTGGACTTGGTATTAACCAACATGAATAACCACTGTAGCATCCCTACAGTGTCATCATCCCTGGTATGATCCGACCACAAAGCAGTCACTTTCAAAGTTACCATCTCCCCCGACCCCCCCCCCGAGCTAGGGTCAAACAAAAAAACTTCTCCAAAGCTGATTACAACCTCCTGAGGAAAGGTATAAACAGCTTCACAGCCCCCCCCTCCCCAGAAACTGGTACATATATCCAAACTTACACTAAAGTAGTATATGAGCATTTATATAGCTGCATGGAATCAGGAATACCAGACAGGATGAAATCATCCTCCTCAGGGAAGAGTAAACCTCTCTGGTGAACATCTACAATAAATAAACTCTATAATAAAAGGAAAGAAATTGCCATCCAGGACCAAGGAGTAGGTGTCTAATTGGAAGCAATCTCTCCTTAGCCTGAACAAGCAAATAAGAGCATTAGTGAAATCCTCTAAAGCAAACCGAGTCCAAACTGGCCACATTTACTAAAGATAGTCATAAGGCTTTCTTCACATATGTCTGCAATCTCAAGGGAAGCACCCAGGTCTGCTCAGAACTGGTGGTCAAAGACACCACATACGCAAACCCTGTAGATATGGCCAACCTGCTGGCAGACAGGTTCGGTGAAAACTTCACTCCTCTGTCCCCCATCAGTAAAACAGGACATCTCCAATACCTGCCCCATCCCCTTATCTCTAGGGAGCAAGTCATCACTGCCCTCACAAAGGCAAAAAATACAGCCTCCATGGGACCCAATAACATCCCAGGCTGGATCCTACATGAACTCAGGCAGGAAATTGCAGCACCATTATGCACCCTAGTCAACCAAAGCCCGAGTACTGGCTTTGTCCCAGCCAAGTGGAGGACAGCTACTGTCATCCCTTTGCACAAAGGTGGAGCATCCTCCAATCTGGGAAATTATAGACCCATCAGCCTAACTAGCCTGATCTGCAAAGTCATGGAGCAGATTATCATGGATCTCATTAACAAGGACATTGGGAACCTCCAGACACTTGATCTGACACAGTTTGGTTTTGTCAAGGGGAGGTCATGCCTGTTAAACATGGTCGGCTTCTTTGAGATAGTCGCCAAGGCCATAGACGAGGGGAAGATGGTGCACACTTCCTACCTTGACCTGGCCAAGGCCTTCAATACTATTCCCCACTCAGGTATAATAGATAAACTCTCTCAATTAGGCATCAATCCATATGTTACAAGATGGGTAGCAAACTGGCTTACTGATAGAACCCACCTAGTCAAAATAGGGGAAGCCGCCTCAAGTAGTAGACCCGTAACCAGTGGTGTACCCCAGAGATTGGTCTAGGAGCCTCTTCTGTTTGGGATATACTTCTCAGAGGTGCAGGCCAAATCTAGTGGGCTATGGCTGACCAAGTTTGCAAATGACTGCAAACTGGGTGCTGTCATCAATTCAAATTTGTAAGTTGTTAAAGTTGTACATAATTTGTATGAACCCCCTAGTGATAATATAGACTGAAATGTATGTGGTACCATTCCATGTGGTAAATGCTCCATATGTAAGCATGTGTTAAGGTCTTTTGAAAAAAATCAGTCGAGTTATTTTTTGTCCCTTCAGTTCTTTTACTTGTAGTATGAAGGGGTAATATATGCAATTTCATGCTCTTGCAGTATTTTTTTATATAGGTGAGACTAAAAGAATTTTTAAATTAAGACTGCAGGAACATATTGGAGATATTAAAAAAAAAATCTTGAAAATCTAGTAGCTTTGCATTTTAAGTTAGTTCACGGGGGTATTGGTTGATTTAAGGGCATGCATCCTGGAACAAGTTATTGAGAAAGATGCAGCTGCTTTAAAAAATAAATTGCTTTCTAAAAAAACAGTTTTTATTTTAAAGTTTGACACTCTGAGCCCTAGGAGCTGGAATAAAGAATGTAATTGGAAAGCTCTTTTGTAATTTAATTGGTTTGATTAATTAATTGGTTAATTAGTTTTACTGAGTTTATGTATTTAATAAGAGTGTTTTTTACTGTTTGTATTAATTCCAAGAAGGCTGTGTTTTGCCAAGGCTCTAGAGTATTTTTTATTAAATTATTTGTTAATCTTCAGTTTGTGGCTTTTTTCCACTGGCCAAGTTGTTTATATTTGTTGTGCTTGCTTTGGTGTCCGTTTTGGAGGTTTTTGCCGTCGTCAGTTCTAGCGATGTGGATATCCTTGAAGAGGGTCTCACCCAAACTAATGACTGGTGCCAGAAACATGGCCTCAGATTGAATACCAAATAATGCATCATCCTCCCTTTTGGGGAGAATGATGTCCCCAGAAATTATCACATTGATAATAAGGCAATAAGCTGCAATCAGTCGTGAGGAACTTGGGAACCCAGGTTGATAGCAAACTGACTTTTGACCACCATATTGCCTCTGTTGTATGGAAAGCTTTCTACATGGCCCACTTCATTAGTAAGGGTATCTCATCCAGGGACAAGGTGGTCATAACACCCCTGTATTCTTCCCTTATAAGACCAATTATTGAATACAATGCCCCTTTCAGCATGTACCTCGCAAAGCACATACAGCAGTTGGAGAAACCACAGAGATTCCTCACCTGGAGAATCCAGGGTCTCAAACATCTACTCTACACAGATAGTCTAAAAGCCCTGTCCCTCTACTCAGTCTCCTACATATTCCTCAGAGGTGACCTCTGTCTGGCATACAAAGCAATCTCAGACCTGCCCTGATGGGACTGCTGCATATCTGCAAGTCAAGCTCCACTCAAGTAACCAACATGCAAGACCTGAACCTGGTCTGTGACATCAATAGGATTTGTTGGCAAGACAGATATGTGTCCCAGAGACTCTCCTTTTTGAGTAACAGAGTCCCTCTCCACATAAAGCAGAGTACCTTATTAAACCTTTTTAAATGCAACCTGGATAATTGGATGGGGAACAGAAAATACACCCCTGGAATTCCACCTATGTCCCTGCTGGACAGTGGCATAGGGTGCTGACTTGTTGGAACATGGGCTAAATTCTTGGCTAGGCTTGCAAGAGCCTCAGGGCCAATAGCCTAGTACCTTCCTATGATCCAGCTAGCTATGCTGGCATATGTTGCACATCTACTGCCCTACTTCTCCTGGCACAGCTGGCAATACCTCACATCATCACAAAGCTATAATACAGATTTGATGGAGACGTGAGACAGGGACCAATGGTGGAAAGGACAATTTACCTAAGAAAAACGGCAGGTGATGAATCACAGTGCAGCACAAGACACACTTAAGTTGACTGCATTGGAATATAAAAGTTGACAGCAGTTCTTTTTTCAAGGATGTAATTAACCATTTTCTAATAATTCCTTTTCTGGGCAACCAATAACATTAAACTTAGTAAGGCCTTGCTATGTCTCTGCAATTCATATCTTATATTCCAGCTCAAAAGAATCATTTCCTTAGTTTCAGCCATTTGTTCCCCAAATGAATAGTATAAATGAAATAAATAAATATTGGTAGGATCTTTTCAAAAGTGAATAAGCAAACTGCTTAGTAACCAAAGGAATTTGGTGAACAATACATGTGTAATAATTTGAGGGAGAAGGAATGAGGTTTAAGGGAAGGCAGGAATTGAGCAATTTATGTAATGTTGGAATGACTCATGATATTTATTAAAGAAACATGTATAATGCATAAAATAATGAAAGTGTTAAAAATCTGGAGTAAAAAAAGACAGAAAAAATGCAAATGACCATGTAATCTGATACAGCATCAGGAAAATATACATTAACACATAGCCATAGCTACTTACCCTTGTGTTCTGTGCCATTGCCTGATGTGGTGCCCCCTCAATTTTTTGTTGTTTAACAAAAGAAAAAAGGTTCTCTTATCCCTGATGTGCAAAAAGGCTCTTTATGCTACGTACACTGTTGCAAACTGCTTGCAGCAAACATAACAAGCAGTTTGCTGCAACTAACTACCTCACACAGAACAATGAGCAGTTTAAACCTGATTGAAAATACAGTATTGGCATTTATTTCTGAATGATAGTATTGCATTAGACCACACAAGGACCACTAAACCACTTTAGTCCTGACCGAAAATGTAGTATTGTCATTCATTTCTGAATACTGGTACTAGACTACATCAGGAGTACTGACGCATTTCAGACCTGACTGCAAATGCAATATTAGCAATCAGAAACTGAATGCTTGTACTGCCAATTGTTCCACCTGACCTCTTGTGGCCAGGGCAGCTGCTACCTTTGTCACACCCTTGCTTGCCTGCATGCTGAACTTTGAGCTGCCTTATGAGAATTAATTTCAGAGTTTGGTGGCAAGAAATCTTGAACCATCATTTTGTTTTGCAGTAGAGTCTTAGGAACTGTAGTGTTTTTTTTTAGAAGATTTTAGATAATAAATCAGGGAAGTAAATTCTGGGCAACATACTATTTGTAATGGGAAAACAGAGAAGAGTAAATTATAGACTATACTATATAGTAGTTGCAGCCCATAATATATTGGGGAAACCAGCTCTGTATAATTTATAAAGGGCATCAGTGATTCCCTCCATGCATAGCATAAATATTACTTGCATCATGCATAAAAAGTTATCTCTTGAAAAGGCAGAATGAACGCACCTAATAGGTTAGCTACAATAAACGTCTCGCTGAATATTTGTGGAGCTCAACAGTTTTGTCAGGTATGTCTGAATCATTAATCTTGAAGCTATGTATGGTTTATATGAAACAAGGCTGTTAACTTAAAATAAGAAATGTTCCTGTTTGTTTTACTTTTTCTTGCACAACTGACACAAAGTATGCATTTTATTTCTAGTTTAAATTACTAAAATCAAAACATTAGTTTTCTAAGAAAGTGAAATAAATGCACTTGCCCTGCCTTGGAGGCATGGGAATTCAATCAAATTTGCATTTCAATCGCAGTCAGTTAAATAAAAAAGGATAATAAGTAACTTTCATAAATAACACCGATAAATATCGTCTAGCAGTTACAATAATGCTCTTGCCAAAACAGGTGTCATGTCTTCTGTGCTCAGACAATCTCCTCCTTGCCTTCAGGCAAGTTTCTGCTCATCAGGGCACCATGTGGGAGGTGTGGTGAGGAACATCTCACATTTAAGCAGGTTTCTGTTGAACACAGCATTGTGGGAGGCAAAGTGTAAGAGGATCACACACACACTTCAGCCAGGATTTAGTATAGTAAAATTACCTGAGGGAGTCTGGGTAGAGAGTGTTGAACATTTTTTTTTAGGTTTTATTTAATGTGGCTATTTTTGGAGATATGGGAGAGAGTCTCATTACTTCAGATGAGTTTTTGGTTCCATCTGGTAGGCTTCTGGTAATACTACTGAAGAGTCTGAGCAGTACTGTTAACTTCAGCAGGTTTCAGTCTTGTGAAGCAATGAACGAGAGGTGTAGTAACAACTGTTAATATCTCCACAGACAATATTGTGCACATTATGAAAGGGATAAAGGGTGGAACATTGCATTTTTAATGGAAGTTTCATTTCCCTGCAGGTCCTCTTTGAAGGCACTGAGAGGAGGATAACATCCTTCTAGAAACTTCCATATTGATTCAACACCAGAGGCTGCTTAGTGGGTAGACATATACCGTTCGGCAAGTTTCATTTACTAGATGCGGGGAAAAAACTATTTTTTTTTCTGTTATATCAAGTTATGTATTTTTTAACCACTGTTTTATTACATTTGGAAATAAGTACAGTTATAATCTCAGTTTTATCAATATAGCTTAAAATTTCAGCCATTAGACAAAAGTTCAGTGACATGAAATGCTACAGCTCCAAAAATATCAAACAATTAAATTGCAATTAATGATCCAGCTCTTCCCTTTGATCACTTAAAACCTCTGACTTATTGAGGATTGATGCGTTTAACTTTTGTATTTACTTATTTTCACTTTTTGAAAGTTATATGCATTGTTCTGCTTCCCAGTTTTATTCATAGGTTCATAGGTGTGTACTAGGCTAATGGCTCTGGAACCTTTACGAGCCTAGCGCATAGAAGTGTCCTGGTATTATGCCACCCGATGTTATTTCCCAGTGCCTTTATCAAGTAGAGCCACTGGAGTGATCCCCGGGGTGAACTTTCTATTTCCCATCCACTCATCAAGATTTCTCTTGAAGAGGGACAGCGAGGTGCTCTGCTTGACATGTATGGGAAGTCAATTCGAAAGCATGGGTAATCTCTGGGTGAGGCACCTGTCCCGCCAGCATGTTCTGTTGATTGTGGTAATGAGATTGAGGTCTCTGGAGCTTGTGGTGCGGAGGGATTTCTTTAGATGTAGCATTTCTAACAGAGCTGGGTCAGACATGGCTTTGTAAGTTAAGCAGCAGAGATCGCCTCTAAGTAGGCAGTATGAGACAGAGAATAGCTGGAGGCTTTTGAGTCTGTCCGTGTAGCACATTTGTTTAGTGCCTAGGATCCTCTTGGTGAGGTACAGCTGTTACAGGTGTCAAGTGAGGTACATGACAAATGGGGCATTATACTCGATGATTGGGGAAGAGTAGAGGGAGATGATGCCCTCTTTCTTCCTGGATGCAAAACCCTTGGTAATGAGATGTGCCACATAGAAGGACTTTCTAACCACAGTAGCAATGTGGTGGTCGAAGGAGAGGTTGCTGTCAACCTACATCCCCAGATCTCTTATAACACCTTCAGTGTTCAGTGGGCTCCCATTGATGTGGTAATTAGTGGGAACTGAGTTTTTACCAAAGGGGATGATGATGCATTTTTTGGTGTTAAACTTAAGGCCATGAGTTCAACACCAGTCATTGGTCTCAGTGAGGCCTTTCTGTAGAATGTCTGCATCATTTGGTGAGTTAATAATGGCTCCCAGTTTGCAGTCATCTGTGAACTTGGTCAGCCAGAGTCCCACTGTGTTGGCCTGGACTTTTGAGAAGTAGATGCCAAACAGGAGAGGACCCAGGACCGATCCCTGTGGGACTCCACTCATGACTAGATTGCAGTCTGACTTGGAGTCCGCTACTTTCACACTGTGTGCTCTATCTGTGAGCCAATATCCAACCCACCCAGTGATATAGGGGTTGATGTCTAGTTTGGTGAGTTTATCAATAATTCCCAAGTGAAGAATGGTATCAAAGGCCTTGGCCAGATCAAGGTAGGCTGTATGCACTGCCTTACCTTCATCCAAAGTCCTGGTGACTGACTCAAAGAAGTCAGCCAAGTTGAGCAGGCATGATCTCCCTTTTACAAAACCAGATTGCGTGGGGTCTAGGGATTGGAGATTTCCTATATCTTTGTTAATCAGATCCATGATGATGCGCTCCATAGCTTTACATATCAGATTCATCAGGCTAATGGGGTGATAATTCCCAGGTTCTGTAGGGGAGAGGGATGACTGCAGCAGTGCACCATTCGGTAGGGACAAAGCCTGAGGTGAGGCTGTGACTGAATAGGGCACACAGATGTGGTGCCAGGTCACTTTGTACTTCATGTAGAACATAGCCAGGGATATCATCAGATCCCATGGAAGCTGTATTCTCAGCCTTGTACAATGTAGCTTTAACCTGCGCTGCAGTAATGCTAGGTACCTGGCATTCTTCCGGTATTGTGATTGGTCCTTTAGGGAGGGAGAGAGGAGTAAAGTTGGCACTGAATCTGTCAGCCAGTATGTTGGCAATATCTTTTGGCTCAGTATAGGAGTTACCATTGTGCAGTACCTCAGAGCAAATCTGGGTATTCCCGTGGAGGTTCTTGATGCAACTATAGAAGGCTTTGTGACTGTTTTTAGTGTCTGCTGCAATTATGCCTTCATAGCTGGCTTTAGAGGATTTGATAAGGGATCTAAACTTTTTGTTGAGGCTAATAAGGGAGTTTTTCCAGTCTTGGGACTTCACCTTTTTCTGCAATAGTTTCTTCCTTCTATTGTAGAGTTTACTAATGGTAGGAGACCACCAGACTGACTTCCTTTTCTGGAGAGTGTCTTGGTTCTGTTGGGTATGGCTAGTTCCATGCATTTATGTATATGTTTGTACAGTGCACTGGTGTATGATTCGGCAGTCATGCAACTATTTTTCATTGGCATGGGTGCCGTGAAGTTAGCCACCTCTGTTTTTAGGAGTCCAAAGTCAGCTTTGGAGAAGTTTTTCAAGGTGATTACCTTTGCCAGGGGTGTGGGTGAGATGTGGATTTCCATGGTGATTAGTTTATAGTCGGATCTGACCAGGGAGGGATTGACTATTGGTGTAGAGCAACGGTTACCCATGTCAGTAATAACCAGGTCAAGGATGTTGCTTCCTTTAGTGGGGGTCAGAATGAGATGGTCCAGGTTATTGGAAATGATGAATTCCAGGAAGCGTTGGGCCAGTGTATTGGTGCTTGAGTAGTTTTCTCAGTTGATGGAGGGGTAGTAGAAGTCTCCTAGTACGAGAGTGTTGGGTTGGACCTTGATAGATTCCAGGGTGCTTAGGAACATGGAGTGAGAGTCTAGGGACATGGTTGGGGACCTATACCAGGCTATGACCTGGATCACCATCTTACCCAATGTTAGTTTTGCCTGAGGTATCTCAGATGCGTTATGCTGGGCTACTAGTCCGGAGGTGTGCATATCCTTTATGAATATGGAGACACCACCACCTTTGGACCTTCGGTCCATGTTTTGGGGCCGAAAGGTGTGGAATGAGTTATAGCCTGGTAGCGCAGGTGTGTTTTCTGCCACTTTAAACCATGTCTCTTCCAAGTAGCTATCCTTTTTGATTCATATGAATCGAATATTATGCTCCTAGCTAGTGGAAGGCTTAACTAAATTTTGTTGTAGCATATTTTTGTAACAGGCTTTTGTGCAATTCTATTACATCATAATTCATTAAATCACAGTTACTTGGATTTTTCAAGTTGGCAGTGCATTTACATGGTTCTTTTTTATGTTAAAGGTCATCCACACTGAAAAAATGTAAACAAAACATGTTACATGCATTTTGTACAGTGCTACAGAGCCTTTATTACTTTAAATGGCTAGAGTTGTTATATCAAAAAAAAGGCATACTGGGTTACAGCACTGATGTGATTTTGTGTTGCTGTCAAAGAATTAGTCTGTTATAATCTTATAGGGACACAAAGTACACTGAAGGAAAACATTTACTGTGGTCTTGTTTCCACATTGACTTAAATTTGGAGTACTGTAATTTCCTGCTAGCAAGATAAACAATTTGTGCTTTTGAAATGATTCCCCCTGAGCTTTGCATGCTGGAATTGAAATAATATGCACTGAGTCATTGAGTCACTTCCTTCATACAAGGACTTCAGTTTCAAGCCACAATTTCTAGCAGAGTATAAAGCTGGTTATTTGTGACTGATGGTTCACACTTAAAGGACTATCAGCAATGTTTATCCAGTGTCACTTTTGACAACATTGTTATTGAAGCTGTAAGCAAATTATTATAACTAGAAATAGTGACTTAGTAAATATCTAAGATGTCGCTACCATTCTGTCTGCTCAATGAATTGCTTCAAAGCAATAGTAAAATAAATGTGGCAAACTCCAGAATAAAATAATCTGAGGTGAGGTGTCACAGAAGGTCTAACTAATACATGGGAAGTCTGCAAAAATCAGGTGCATGTAAGGATGACATTATGTCCTCGATGTGTATGGAACTCTTGAGGTCATGTGTCCTGTATATACAGCACCCTTAAGGTTAGAGTAAAGGAAGAGAAGTGCACTTTGAGATGACAAGCTCTAGACATTTGGCTGGAGTTGACCTCTAGGCTTGAAACAGTTGCCCTTCTAGCTTCATTTGTTTAAGTTCAGAAGGCAGATCCAAGTCAGATTTATAGTTGAGGTGCAACACTGGTCAACTGTAACTGATAACGCAATTAAAAAAGAATGACTCTGCAGTCTCTACATAGATTCAATAGCTAGTACTAGGCCCGAGTTTCTTTGTTTAAGAATTAGTAATCTACCTAATTACTCTGATTTCTTATGAGTTTAAAAATGTTCACTCTGTCTACATGATATAAGTCATGTGCTGGCAAATAACAGAAGAAAGTAACGTAAAACTTGATAAGAAGTCAGAGCGATATATAGGCAGATTGTAAAAGCAAGTTTAGGAAGCAGATGGAGTTTAAAGAAGTGACTTGATACAGCTGCCCATGATCCGCTATAAAAAAATCAAAGATTCTGAACTGGCAGATCTCTGGAACATTTTACACAACTGTCAAGAACTGTAGACTGAGGTTCTGAATTGCTCCGTTAAGTTTCAAAACATATTTCATTTGTATGAACACAAAAACAGGGCTCTCTGATATTTCATCTTTTCTAATATCTCTCCTGTACTTTTAATACAAATGCTGGTAACGTGGTATCTTGAGAGAGCAAACCCTTTGTAGTATTATGTACACTAGCATCATCTGTCAGTTACTTTACTGCATCTATAATGCACTTCACAAAATATGTGCCTTTTGAACAAAGCCTTCTGGCCCTTAAAGTGATTATACAGGAGATATAAAATTCTTTGGATGACTAGTTTATGCATGCAAAATATTATGAGATGCGGTCTCTTTCCAATGCAATGTTATATCTAAGTAATTTATTGTGTACCTAAATGTCTCATTTGTCAATTTGATATCTAATGTTTTAATATATAGCCATGTTATAAATTCATATACTACTTCTGTGTTTTCTTTTAATACACAGACACATAGACACATACACAGTCACTGTGTGAGTCACTTGGTGGAAGAAAATGTAATACATTACACAATGCATACAAACAGAGGTGGAGTAAACCATAATGTGTTAGAGACAAGGGTGGAACAAGTCATAGCTAACTACCTCTACCATGTGAATTACATCACTTGTGAATGCATGGACTACGTGGTATAAAGCGTTAACCTTTTGGCCTTGTGCCTTTTTCCCTACAAGTTCTGTTAACTTGACCAAGAATGCTGGAATTTAACTCTCCAGTGAATTCTGGGAAGATTAGAAAGAAGCATCATGAAAGTGATTGAGGATAGTTTAAGACAGAGATTAGATGATATTCATGTCAGAAAAAAATTAAACTTAAGGAGTTATTTCCTTTCTTCTTATTATTTTCTTGAAATAAATTCTAAGTGGAACATAATGTTTTGACATCTCTCTATGTCTGGGGAAAATAGTTTAACATTTCTTTTAATAAGTGTAAGTAGGAGTCTAGTAATGATAACAATAATACCTGTTCATTAACGAGGTGTACCTGCTCGGCACACATCCACTTCAGGGGTGACCCGGTAATGATGTCTGCTTAATTGACCTGCTCGAGGTCACACAGAGCTGAGGGAATCAAACCATGTACCACAGAGCCTGGAGCTCACAGCCTTAAGAACTTATTTTAAATGGCAAACTCATCAAAAATCTCCAATTTTGTGAAGTTTGTTACCCTTCCACAGAAATGTTGTAACCCCAGGTTTATATTAGTTGGAGGGTGTGCTTTGAAGTGTACTGGCCTTACACCTTCAAGGATCTGTATACACTAGACATGTTAGCCTAAACCCTTTGTCTTTCTGTGTCTTTCACCTAAATACCACCGGTGATAATATGCTGAGTGTGTTAAAAATTCTGTATATGTAAAATCTGATTGCTAAATATTTCCTCTAATCCATAGCTGAAAATATCCATGCCTTGCCTAATGTATGTACCTCATCAACAAATCAAATAAATAGATAAGCAAAACAAACACCACAAAGACTACACATGTTAAGTGTAATAGGAAGCATAAGACTTGATTTGTGTCTAAGATCAGGCATGCAGTAGAAATTTATTTATTGCATTTTTTTAATTGGCAAAGTCTTACTGGGCCATGAAAGACAAAACCCTTTTCAGCTGAAGTCTGTGAAAAACATACATAAAAATATTATATCAAAGAAGATATTTGTTAGGTAAATCAAGTATGTAAAAACACAGTTTAAACATAAATATCAAAGCACAGAAAAGATCTTCTAACTTTGAAAATAATTACATCACCTTGTTTTAAGACATAGTAAGAATAGTTGTTTGAAAAGTAATAGTTGGTGTCATAGTAACAACACATGGACTTGGTTATAACAGAAATTTATTTACGTTATATAGATTTAGAAAAGTGTGATTAACATCTGATTGGCAGTTATAATGAGAACATATTTACTTTACATATCTAGAAAAAATATTGATGGGTATTTATGATAGGACAACCTTAGTGTAGTCATAAACATATGCAGAAACCACAAGGACACATTGTATAGTTAGTTGCCAGCATTGGTAGATCGACCCTTGTAGAGAGGAGGAGTGGAAAAGTCGTGAGTTGAGTTAAGTGGGATTTCTGTTTGATTTTGATGCCTTGTGTATTATCTTATACACCTGCCGTTTGAAAGCTTTGTATGTTTACATAGGGTGTCTGCTGAATGTTTGATAGAAGTAACTGTGACATTAGGAAATAAGCATAAATAGGAGTATAGTACTCACTGTTAAGGACAAACTCATCAAAAATATCCCATTTTGTTAAGTTTGCCCCCTTCTCCAGAAACAGTATAACCCCAGAGAAGGTTTATATTAGTTGGAGTGTATGGGACAAAGTCCTTCACAGCACTGGGTCAGGGTTATACAAAAAGAAACCATAGGAAGAATAATTTTTGTTGGAGTCTGTAGGGATCAAATGCAACAAAACTAGATCAAGAGGAGATTGTCTTCAGTATCAGAGAGCACATGGTATAGTAGGGTTGCATGTACTATGACTGACAATGTGGTATCTCAGAGTATTCCACCTAGTCTGGGGTGCACTGATTTCAAAGGTAAATAGCAGGGATGTGGGGGTGCAGGGTAAGAGCACCCCTGCAAGATAACTGTAAAGTATAACAATTTTCTGAGAACGGTTGTATTGTAGATGTATCACAGTTTATTTTCAGAAGTGTCAAAACTTGCATGTTATGTTGTACTTCTAAAAGCCGCCATGGCAGTGTCACAGTGAACTAAAAAACTAAACCAAACTATTCCCTGTATTGAAGGACGCAAATGCACCATTATAATGTTGAGCAGTTTTGTCTTTATTATTAAGACTTCTTCAGAACAAACCAATCACATAATAGACACACCAGTTAATAACTCAACTCTCACATCACATGAGCAAATCCCACCAACCATGCACCTTATGTTTGCAAGGCAAACACCTTAACCATTAGGCCACCCTCCCAACCAGATCAATCCAAGTCTTCTATACTATTTCAAATGATTATTTATACTTTATCAATTACTAAAACTTTCCTATAATATATAAATGAATAAAGAAATATATAAATATGATGAAATTCTATATCTTTATCAATTACTAAAACTTTCCTATAATATATAAATGAATAAAGAAATATATAAATATGATGAAATTCTATATAAAACATATATGTATTCTTTAAAATACTTGTTATCGAAACATACACCACATTTGCTTATATAAATAAATAAAATGAAAAGAAACATAACATTTCCTAACCTGTCACATCAAATGATTGAATACTCTTCTGTGAGTACAAACAATCATCTTTTGCATAAATTCAATGCCATATTCTTTAAATAACTTTTATTATTTTATTTATTTTACATTTGTTTACCAGGAAAGTCTGATTGGACACATATCCTTTTTCAGTGGAGGCCCGGGGAGAAAAGCTCCACATTGAATGCACAGAATACAATAAATCAGCAGTATACATAGGACAAAGAAGTTAAAAACACTAGCTTATACACAGTTAGGACAAACAGCTATACCTAAAGGCTAACTGAAGTTAGATTATACATGATAAGTTTAGACCAAATTGATAGGAAATCACACAATTAAACAGTAAGTAGAAAAGACATGACATCATTATACGTTTCTGTATAAATACATAGAGAGGCCAAAATGATATTTCACAATTTCTAATATTGTTTTCAAAGAAATTGCAATGTGTAGTCATAATATATCTTCAGCTCTACAGTGAAATAGGACTGTGTAATGTCAGTATGCAACGAGGCATAGGTAAATAGAATAGACAGAGGGAGATGGTGTAGTCAGTTTTTCCTATAGAATAGACAGCGGGAGTTGTTTCAGTCTGTAAATGAAGCAAAGTAGTAACAAAGTCAGAGGGAGATGTTAGTTAGGAGTGGAGCAAGGACACAGGCATTTGTTGAATAAGTGAGTTTTTAGCATTGTTTTAAACTGGGCTAGTGATGTAACAGTTGTAATGTTTTCTGGTAGTGCATTCCAGATTTTTCCTGTATAATCTGAGAAGACGGAATCTTGTGCTTGATTTTTGGATGTACTGATTTTTATGTGGTGTTTGTTAGTGGACCGTAAGGTTCTGTTAGTGGCATATGGTTGTAGTAATATTTGTAGGGCGGGTGTTTTCTCAGGTTCATAGAGGATTTTATGGGCCATGGTTACTGGATGTAGTGAAGGAGATGGGGGAGCTCTAGCCAGTGGAGTTGCTTGATTGCTATACAATGGTGAGCTCTAGCTGGTACGTTTGTAACATATCTGGGAATTTTGTTATAACAGGATTCAAGTTTTGCTAGCTCTGATTTTTTTTAAATTGTTTTAAATTTGTGAGCATGAGAGTTGCGTACAGCAGTGTAGAGATTAATTGAGATTGGGCAATGGTAGCTTTAGTATTTTTAGTGAAGCAGTGTTTGTTCTTGTACAACATTATGATTTTTTTCTGTACTTTTTTAAAGTTTGGGAAATGTGAATATCAAATTTTAAGTTGCTATCAATTTTGACTCCTAAAAGTTTGGTGTGTGGTGATGGGGAGATGATGGTGTTATTTAGGGATAAAATGTTGAAAGTGTGTGAAGCTGAGTTAGAGGGTTGGAAAATCATAAGTTTGTTTTTTGGGGGTTTAAAATTAGTTGAGCATTTGTAAGCCAGTTCTCAACTGCCAGAAAGGATTTTTGTGTTAAAGTTTGAAGTTCTTGAATTGAGGGAGCAGCACATAGTGTTGAGTCGTCTGCATATTGGATGAGAGAGGCTTGTGGGGCTGAGGTGTGGAGGTTATTTGTAAATACTAAAAATAGTAGTGGGCCTAAGATAGTGCCTTGTGGGATCCCTAGGGTCACTGGCAGTAGGGGTGATAAAGTCTGTTGAAAAGACACTGCTTACCAGAGTCCAGTAAGGTAATCTAGAATAACAAAAGTTTAATTCAGAGAGGCTGTTTAGAAGTTTACTATGATATACCATATCAAAGGCTTTTGATAGGTTAAGGAAAATAGAGGATACATAATTATTGTTGTTCTTGTGATAGTTGACAGTGAATGACATTACAGTGGTTGATGTACTATGAAATGATTGAAAGCCATGCTGAGTGTTGGTTAGAAGTTTGTTATTATGCAGGTAATCAGTAACTTGCATGTGAATGACCCTCTCTAGCATTTTAGACAGTGGTGTTAATATTGTGATTGGGCAGTAGTTAGAGAGATCTGTTGAAGAGCCACCATTATGTACAGGTATAACGTGAGAGGTTTTCCAAATGGGAGGGGCTTGTTCCCTTTGCTGATAATTTTAGGAAATCAGCAGGTAAATTGTCTGCAACTAAAATAGTGGATTTTAGCTTTTTAAGCAGTTTTTTGATCATGTTGGTGGCTACTGGTTGCAGGGAGAAGGTTGATTTAATTTTGGAAGAGGCAGTGGTGGTTCTGATAGGTGAGGGGGTTTGATTGTTGGACAGTGCTAAGATGATTTCTGTAAAGTATTTATTAACTTGAGTAGCGACATTGTCTGAATTATTAGTAGTGGTAGGGGGGTTGTACTGATTTTGCCTGGTAGAAGTATATTGTTTATATAGATTATATATCTATGACTAGACTTTTTGTGGGTTATTACAGTGCTTTGATTGGATTTCTGAGTAATAATTTATTTTGTTTTGCTTAATTTGCTGCTTTGCTTTATTTCTACATTCCCGGTAGGTTTGTAGAGTGGGTTGGGACTTTGTTTTATTCCAGGTTGCCCAGGCGTTGTCCCTATATTTAAGTAGTGATTGTGTTTCTTTTGTTAACCATGGGGAATAGTTATCTGCTAGGGACTGAGAGTTTGGTATGGATAGGAAGGTGGAGTTGAAGTAGTCAGTTGCTTCCTGTAGGGGTAGCAGTTTCAGTGGTGTCCAGTTACAATGTTTGAGTATATCTATAAGGTTGTTGGGGTTCAGGTGTTTTTTATTTCTTATTTGTTTAAGTGTAGTTTGTTTAGATGGGTTAGCTTGGTTCCTAAGTAAATAGGTTGGGGAGTGGTCACTGAGACTATCTGGTAGACAGCCGGAGTGGGAATAAAGGGCTGGCCTATTTGTTAATATCCAGTCTATAGAGGAGTGTTTGTTGGATGGCTTATTAAACCTAGTGGGTGACTGGATGAGTTGAGTGAAGCCGTGCAGGTTGGTGCAATGTTTGGGGTTTGGGGATTTTTGGGGTTGCAGTCTAACCAGTCTGCATTGAAGTCTCCCATAATAATTGTTTCCTGAGGTAATGTTTTACTGCTGCAGTGTAGTATATTTCTAATATTTGGATATTATCCCCTGGTGGCATATAGATACCTATCATGTATATATGTTTCTTGGGGTTAATGTTTAGTTTGGCAAATACTACTTCAGCATTGTTAAGGTTCAGATTTTTTTCATCTAAAGTTTCTATAGAGAGTGTCTTTTAAAGAGTAGGGCAACGCTTCCTCCTCTTTTACTAATTCTGTCTGTACGTGTGGTATTATATCCTGGTGGTAGTGTTTCATTGTTGGGGGTGGTAGGTTTTAGCCAGATTTCAGTGAGAAGTACAATATCAGGGGAATAAAAGGAGAAGTTAGCATGCAGTTCATGGATTTTACTGTTGACACTTCTTATATTAATATTTAATATTAGAATATCAGATTTGTCCCTAGGAGGAATGATTGTCGATTGAGTAGATTACATTTGTATGTCATAATTTTTAATGTCAAAAGATGACATTATTTAGCCCTGGCAGTGTATCAGGTTGCAACATAATTTAGCATTTCAGCTCTAAAAGAGCAAGCTTATCTTTCCATGGTCCCTGTCTTGAATATATACATACCATTTCAATACCACCTAATTCAAAATTATAGTCAGATATTAACAGATATGTCTAAATAGGGCATTAAATGATTAAAAAAATACATTTCCTTTTATTTATTTAATTCAATATAAATATAAAGAAGTATAAGCAATCATTTGAAATAGTATAGAAATCTTGGGTTGAACTTTCTGATGGGTAAGTGGTTCCTTACAGACAACATCCCCACACAGGAAACAGTACTACACACAGGCCAGCATGAAAACCACCTGCTCCTGTAGACATACAAAATGAATGGTCATTTGGGGTTTCTGTGGGGCAGCAGTGGCACAAAGAGAATTGTGCTACCACCAGCCTTATGGAAGCCCATCCTGGACCAGCCATGCTATCTAAAGCACTATATAACAAACCCATAATGGAGACAGAGAGGTACATGTTTCATAGACAGCACTAGGAAAACATCATATTGTAACAGGGGAGTGCATGTTAAAGAGGACTGCTCACCAAAGGGGAACAACTTTAACTATGGAGACTGCCGATGGGGAGGAACTGGCCAAAACTATTCCACACCATCATTCACCTAGGCCTGAAAAGATATTAGCAGCACAAGCCCAATACATTTTAAGACATACTGAACTTAGTACATGTTCCCAAGGGGGGCTGGAGAGGTGAATGTGCAATAACTAGCACTGCAGATGGCACTGCAATAACTTATTCAGTGCAGATGGTGTAAGGCCCATTCCACAGGTAGCAGACATTTATGACCCAGGAGGATATCAGGTTGGAGATGTGACAATGAGGTCAGAGACTTTCATAGTCAGGCAGATTAAATATGACACTGGGGCACACTGTCTCTACATCTATACAACTGTTCCACCCTGAAGGGGAGAACTGTAGGTTGGGCCCTCGAGTATTCCACCGGATAAAAAGCAAGAGCCAGATGGCATATGATTCACAATTTAAAGACATCATAAGTATGGCAGAGAGGTGCGGACTCATACTGTTACCATGGTTTGACATGCTGGATTTGAACAAAGTAGTGGTCAATGTCATCACCTCTGCTTTTCCCAATGTCTGGCCATACAGCACAGTCTTTAGTCTTGACCAGATTACCTGGAGGCATGTGAATCAGCTTGCTCTTCAGCTATGCTGTGCTATGCTATGATAAATGGCTGTTTTCGCAGTGGCATTTTTATTTCAGTACAGATAAAATGTTTGATTCAACCAGTCAAATCACTCAGTTTGAGGGATTTTTGTAGTATAATATACAACTACACTACAGATAAAAATACCACCCTAGCATTACAGAGAATGATCTTCATTAACATGAACACTCCACTTATGTTGGTTAAACCGGTTATTCAACAATGCAAAGATTTTAGCACAGGCTAATACAAAGTATGATAATAACTACATAATTAGCAATTAAGCATAGCAGAAAGAGAAAGTGCATTAAAAGGAACATTCCAGCTACACTATCACCTACCACAGACATAATGCTAAAACTCACATGAAGAGAAATGAGGAATGCACACATGACCATAAATAGCATATGGTCATGCTATATCCTTCCTCACTCTAGTGTACCTAGCTTTCCATTCTGGGTCCTGGTGGTGTGCAAAAGCTGTTTTTGTATGTTTTTTCTATGCATTGATGGTTTATCCCTAAGGATTGAAGTAGAAGAAATAAGGTTGTAAGCCCTGATGTAAGACACAGAAAAGTACACAAGCTGCAACATTTGCCTAGCACCGAGCATGACATCTTCTGTACAAAATGACCTCTATGGCTCCACAGTAAAGCTACTGTCATTAATGTATGTCTATTATTTATTCATAAATCTGTAATCCAACCGATCTTGTAAGGCCACCTGCACACCACCAAGCCAGACTTCTGCTCTCACCCTTTCTGTCCTATATTCTGACCCTACATAGCTTTTCTTTTATTCCCTTCTCTTAATTTCGTTATCTTTTATTATAATCTTCTGGCCTGTCTTTTTATATATCCTATGAAATAATTCAACCAGCTACTGACCTTAGCCCTGTGCTCACTATCTAATCCTAACAGGGGAGGTTGGCATAGAGGTTAAGGTGTTCACCTTATATGCACAAGGTGTAAGGTTTGATTCTCACATGGAGTAATTGGCTAAGCTTGGAATGGCTGACAAAGACAATTAGCCTGGTACTAATTTTCCACCTCTACAAAGAGGCCATTCACAAGTGGAGTCCCTCAGGGATCAGTCACTGGACTGCTCCTTTTTGGCATTTACTTCTCTGAAGTCATGGCCAATGTCAGTGGTCTCTAGCTGACTAAATTTGCAGATGATTGCAAATTAGGAGCTGTTATTAAATCCCACACTGACACAAATGTTCTCGAGGAGGGGCTGACACAGACAAACAACTGGTGTTAGAGCCATGGACTGAAGCTAAATGCCAAGAAATGCATAATAGTATCCTTTGGGAAGCCATCCACCCCTGGTAACTATCATATTGACAACACACCCCTTACAGTTGACCCAGTAGTCAGGGACTTAGGGACACACACAGATAGTAATCTAGCCTTGGACCATCACGTGTCTACAGTAGTGAGAAAATCCTTCTGTGCTGCGCAACTTAAGAAGGTATTGCATTTAAGTCCAAGGAAGTCATTATTCCACTATATTTGGCATTCATCAGACCTATGATTAAGTACAATGCCCACTTTGATATGTACCTAACCAGGTCTATCCAACAACTGGAACATCCACAGAGGTTCCTCACTAAAAGAATACAGGGCTTAAGTACAATGTCCTATGCAGACTGCCTCAAGGCCCTATCCCTGTATTCTGTCTCCTACAGGCTTTTCAGGGGAGATGTATGCCTGACATACAGGGCATTGTCAGACCCCACTCTGATGGACCTCCTGCTGCATATCTACAGATCAAACAGCACTAGAATTATCCATTCTAAACACTTAAACCACGCCTGTGATATAAATAGGACCTATTGGAGAGACAGGTATGTATCCCAGAGATTACCGTCTTTGAAACAGGCTTCCCATCCATTTGAAGCACAGTTCCTCCCTAAATCAATTCAAGTGCGACCTGGACAATTGGATGGGGAACAAAAAATTCATCCCTGGTTTGGCAACTATGTCTCTAATGGACACAGGCAACCTGTAAATGGTTCTTCTCCCAGGCTGTAGCTTGTAAATGTTTCATCTCCCAAGGCCCTGCTTACACTTATGAAGGGTATCAGAACTTGTTAGAGATTTGGGATGCATGGCTAGGCTTAAAAAGGCCCTTGTGGTTGTTAGCCTAGTAAACACTTATAAACCTATTAACGGCACAGACATTTTGTACCTTGCATCCCCTTTCCTATAATTCTGTTTTCTCACTCACCTTTGATCACCTTCAAGTGCTCAATACAAGTGACTGCCTTCTTGGCCAATGATTACAGCAGCACACATTATTTTTTGTCTCTCTTACAGCCAGCTGTGATCTGGTCCTGCCTGCTCCATTCGCCCTCGCTATGCTTGGGCTTTCTCCACTCCCCTGCCCTACTCCCATTCCAACCCACCCCCATTTCAATTACATTTATTCTTACCATAACTCTGCCCTAACTCCACCCTCTATCACTCTTCAGCCAGTCACACTCAATCTCCAATCAATTTTCCAAGCACATCTTATCATCTTTAATACCCCACCCATGCTAACTACCTCCAATTAGCAGACCAATCTATACTTTCATATCATTCTACTACATGTCTGCTATCTTACATACATACACACCTTGACTAGCATCCTCTAAGACTAATACCATTAGTTTAATTCACAAAAATATTTAATCTCCCTATCGACCATGTCCCGCACCTCTTACACAATTCTCCTCTCATTCTCTGTAAGCTTCTATCTCTTAACAGCTATCCAGTTAGGTTATTAACCATTCAAGGCTGCTTGTAATACAAGCACCAAACCCCCTCCATTAGCTAGCTACTCTAACATATACCCTACCCTAGATGCTCTAAATACATTACTACTTACCAAAATAAAAATCCTACCCCAGGAAAACAACACTCACAGCCTCAATCTGTTAAATTACCAAACAAACTCAAAAAGTAAACAACTAACCAATATTAAAAGTTACTCCAATGCAGAGACATTCACCCAAACCCTGGCCCCACCTCCTCCCCTACTAATTCCCCTAAGTCATATAAATCTCAAAATTTAGTTATCCTGAACCATCAAAGCATCAGAAATAAAATCCCAGAGTTTCACGCCTGGATAGCTCACAACAAACCTGATATAATAGCAGCCACCAAAACAAAGACATCGAATTCTTTCACCCAGACTATGCCTGCCTAAGATCAGATCGAGCCTGCAAAAGAGGTGAAGGTGTTGCAATACTCAATTTTAACACCTATACTACTGTCCCATACTCTAAATAAATTCCACAATTCTCCACAGCCAAAATAATAATTTCTTTCCAGAAAATAAACAACTGCAAAAATTTCTGCATCATAGCCCTATACATCCCCCCATGAAATAACATTCCTCTACTAGACGAAATTCTTGCCTGGATATCAAATAATATAGATAATGAAACAATCATCCTGGATGATGCCAACATTGATCGGCTCGAGGTCTCCCACCACATTCCCCCCTCCAACATTAACTTGTAGAAATTCACCCAATTAATTCACAATATAACCATACCTAATAGAAGCAATGACCAGGGATGGATCCATATTGGACTGGATACTAGTCTCCGATCCAAACCATGTCGCCATCACCGTCACACTACACAACAGCATTAGCAACCACCTCCCCACCTATATATTATGCAAAGTCACTCCATCACCAAGTAAACACTATTCCAAGCTAACAAGAAACTTACACTTTAACTCCCCAATGTTAATAAAATTTTATCAAGCCTCAACTGGGAGGCCATAAAAACCATCCCCCTTGATGAGTCTGTTGAATCATTCAACTTAACATTTCTAGAGACCTTAAACAATCTGGCACCAATCCGACAAAAAAGAGTAAAAACTAACCATAGCAGTTGGCTCACAAGACCCACTAATAAATAACTGATGACTGCTAGGGACAAAGCCTGGAAATAATGGGAAAAAATCAAAAAAATCATACCTACTGCAGTTCAAACAACTCTGCAACCAAGCTAAGCATCTAATTATTAAAGACAAAAAGACATACTACCTACATCTGTGAACTCACATAGGCAAAACCCCAAACAATTCTGGAACTCCTTTACTTTCTTACTAAACCCACGCTAAAAAAATAATCCTTGCCCGAATCCAGAGAACACGCCTACTGAATTAGCCACTTTCCTTAACACTTACTTCATTAACACTATATCCAATCTTACTGCCACCTTCCCCCAAATCAACTCTAATACTACCCCCCACATCTCCAAATCAATCCTCTCAAAACACCATTACACCCTCTCCCCACCTAGCTTTTCTTTTTCCCCATACCTACCACTTTAATAAAAAAAAATTACTTCTTAAGATCAAATCTTGCACTAATGCCCCTGACAACAAGCTCCATTGCCTACCCTATCAGCATACTTCTTAACAGATCTGTCAATGAATCCTGTGTTCCTAATATCTGGAAAAAGGCATATGTTCTCCCCTTACATAAAGGTGGAAACAGCACGGACATCACCAACTTCCGACCCATTGATATCCTTTCACCATTTTCTAAGATTTTGGAAAAACGCATCCACATTCAACTTCTCAACCATCTGCTTCACAACCATATCCCATCCCCCACTCATCATGGCTTCAGACCAGGCCACAGTACCTTAACTGCCCTAATCTCCTTCATGGATACAGTCAACTGGGCTTGTGATGCTGGTAAAATTGTTTCTGCACTATTTCTAGATCTCTCTAAGGCCTTCAATACTGTCTCCCACACACTTCTCCTTACTAAACTGTCTAATCTAGGCATCTCACCTCGCACTCTAACCTGGTTCACAAGTGACCTCACAGACCGATGACAATCATGCAAATGGCAGCACCCTCTCTCTCTCCATTCATTAATATAGCCACAGGTGGTCTCCAAGGCTCCATACTAGGGCCTCTTCTTTTCAGCATCATCAACAACTTTCATACGACCCTTACTCAAGGTTTTTTAATCCAATATGCAGATGACTCAGTCATCATCTGCTCTGCTAATTCAACTTCTGAACTACAACAAATTACCCAAAGTGACTTCACAACCACTGGAACCTGGATGGCCAACAATCATCTCACCCTATATCTCAACAAAACCAAACTCATGCTCTTCACCTCCCAAAAAAACTACTTTTCTAAATAAAAATGAATTCTCCATACAGGCCCAGAATAAAACCACCATAGAGGTAGTCTTACATACAAAACTATTAGGCCTAATCATAAATGAACACCTAACATTCAACCAGCAGCACATACACAACAATATTAAAAAACACACCAAAAAATGTGGCATGCTGTATAGGCACAAACAATTCCTCAACCACTCCACCAAACAAACCCTTGCCTCCACCTTTCTTCTACCCTTTCTCTTATATGGTGCTCCTCTCCTTACCAACATTCGGTCCTCATGGAAATTAAAACTTGAGATATGCTACAATAAAATTGCCAAGTTCGCAATCAATGCAAAATACTCTTCTGTCCTTATGGCAATGTACATGCACCAATATTGCACCCCTCAAAATCTGACTCCCTCTTCTTCCACTCTCCTCACCATTAACTACTCCTCTTTCTATCACAGCCTTCAATCTGCAACCTACCGTTTTCATGAATTTTTCAGTAGAACTTCCTTAAGCCCTCTACTGTGGGATACCTACTGAAATAAATAGTGAAGTTACAGGCTTCAATTGTCTAACTGTATAATCTGTTAATATTCAGACTATTTAATTAGAACCTAAGCTACTGGTAGTTAAACATAGTAAATTAGGCTAAGACATAGCACCTGTATATAACTCCTTATTTTGTACTGTTGGAATCCTACATTGCACTGTTATCATTTGTTGAATCTATATGTTCCAAAGACTTATGTTATTCTGCTGCTGTTACTATTGTATTGTAAATCACTGTTCTTGTGGAGCTTCTCTCCCTGGGCCTCCACTGAAAATGGGCTAACTTTGGCCCAGCGGATCTTCCCAGTAAATGAATGCAAATCTTCTTCTTCTTTCAGCTTTTCCCGGTTAGGGGTCACCACAGCGGATCACCTTGTCCGCTCATGATTGGCAGTGGAGGTTTACGGTGTCGAGTTGCTAGCCTGGTGCCCAACCTTCCACAGAAGGCACATACATGCACACACTCACACCTAGGGCCAATTTAGAGTGTCCAATCCACCTGCAGCATGTCTTTGGGATGGGGGAGGAAACCGGAGTACCCGGAGGAAACCCACACGACCACAGGGAGGACATGCAGACTCCACACAGAAGGCACCCCAGCCGAGGATCGAACCGGAGAACCTCTTGCTGTGAGGCAGCCATGCTAACCACTGCACCACTGTGGCCGCCCCCAGTAAATGAATGCAAATAAATAATAATAAATAAATATCCCTAAACAATGGACATAAGTGGAAACATGCAAACGCCTGATGTGCATTGTATATTGTATACATATACTGAAAGATTATTTTACAGAAACAGCAAATTCAGGGGTAGCACTCATAAGGCAAATGGCAAGATATGCATTACGGAACACCCTGAACAGGAAGTGTATTTTGTGTACATGCAGTTTTCTAATGTTGTTCAGGACACACAATGACAATTAGTAAAGTATCAGGACTCTAACCATGTGTCAGTAATCTGCCAGTAATGTATGTGCATATACATTATTACAGCAAGTACACATCATCTGTAGTAAGAATAAATGTCACTTACTGGTTTGGGAACTGCTCAGATGGTAAAGCCAGGCCCTATGTAGCATGGGATACCCTATATAAATGTCAGATTCCACTGCCAGCTCTGTAACTTCAGTGGCCATCTTTCACCAGGTACTTTAGGCTGCAGGCAAGGAGATGAGTATACAGGTCTGCTCATTTACAGCACTATGGAGATCAGCTGTAGCTGTGTCCATGTGTTGGAGTATGTCAGGCATACTTCAAGGAGATGAGCATTCAGGTCTGCTCATTTACAGCACTATGGTGATTGGCTGTACCTGTGTCCATGTCTTGGAGTATGTCAGGCATACTTCAAGGAGATGAGTATACAGGTCTGCTCGTTTACAGCACTATGGAGATCGGCTGTACCTGTGTCCACGTGTTGGAATATGTCAGGCATACTTCAAGGAGATGAGTATACAGGTCTTCTCTTTTACAGCACCATGGAGATCAGCTGTACCTGTGTCCATGTGTTGGAGTATGTCAGGCATACTTTACAGAGATGACAAAGTCCTTGGAATGCTAGCAGCTGACAGTCACCTGGTCATCATTTCGTGTAGCACATGTACCACTTTTGATGATCTATATAAGAACATCCCATGATGAATGAACTGCCCTAAGCTGTGTGAGTCTTTAATCTCCCTTCCATCTACAGACACTTCTGCTGCAGTACTGTCATCGCCTGACACTTATGAGATACTCATGGAGTGAATACTTGCATACCTATGAAGGTACTGTTGGGAAAACACCATCAATAAACACATAAATACATCAAGTACTTTGTACAGCTTCAGAGGATGTATGGTACCTACCTGGCTATTGATGCAATAGTGCCAATGTTACTCAGGAAGCATTTCACTGTTGTATTTATGTGTCATCTCACTGACAAACCTGCACATCCAAATGAAACTGAAAAGGAAAAGAATAAGGCTGTGAAGCTGCCCATAGGGAGTTTGCAACATGTTTTAAAGTACCCGACACGGACATTACAGTTGTGACCAAACCCCCAGTGTCAGCACCAGCAGCCATGGCAGAACCACAGACCTGTGATCTCCAACAATAGACAACGACATGGGTATGGTAACCTGATACCACAATGACATGGGTATGGTAACTGATACCACAATGACATGGGTATGGTAACCTGATACCACAATGACATGGGTATGGTAACCTGATACCACAATTACATGGGTATGGTAACCTGATACCCCAATGACATGGATATGGTAACTGATACCCCTGCACTAGAGCACACCAGCATGAAAATACTCACATACATGAAAATATTAGGGTACAAGAGGCTCACTCATACAAAACTAACACCAAGTTTTGAACGATCCTTTGCAAGTGGCCTCTCTGAATTAGCCACTGCCATGCCTAGGTAGAAAAGGAACAACCATTTATGGTATGGGCAACCAACAATTTAGACGCAAGCATGGCTACCCACGTATACCACTGTTTATCCACCTTGAGTTGTCACTCAAATTAAAGTCCCAGCTGCACAACTGAAGGTACATAGGAATCCATGCAAGTAACATGATGAATCAACATTAAACCTCCTTAAAAATGGGTGGAACCCACATATGATACTCTACTGGACAACAGAGGTTTTCTGGCAGGGTGTTAATGTGTGAAGAGAGCCCAGAGTTGAGTCAGTGGGTTCATATCAGAGTATTAAGCCACTGCGAGACCAAGAATAAAAAAAAACAAACAATGAATGACTGTCATATTACTTAGCACTCTTTAAATGCAAATATTTAGCAGCATCCTCTAAGCAAAACAAATAAACATAATAAATAAATAAATACATAAATAAATACATAAATAACATTAGTAACTGTAATAGCAGTTGTTACAAAGAGAAGAACTGGTGGCATTTTAGCTCCCCATTGCTATACTCTGCACTTAAAAAAGTACTTTTATAAAGACTGGGAAAATAAATAAAAGTAATGTAGTTAACAGAATTAGAAGAGTGTGTTTATATATATATATATATATATATATATATATATATATATATATATATATATATATATATATATATATATATATATATATATGTGTGTGTGTGTGTGTGTGTCTATGTGTCTGTGTTTGTATGTGTCCTTACTTCTCAACTTATTTGCTCAAGAATTCTGGACAAAGCTAACAATAATGAAATGACATACACCTAGAATCAGGGATAATTTCAAATATGATGTTGACATCCTACAGAAAGGCCTCACTAAGACCAATGACTGATGTCAGAATCATGGCCTTAAGCTCCATGCCAAAAAATGTGCCATCTTCCCCTTTGGGAAAAACCTGGTTACCATGAATTACCACATTGATGGTAGTTCACTGAACACAGAAAGTGTTATAGGAGATCTGGGAACACAGGTTAACAGCAACCTCTCTTTTGACCACCACATTGCCACTGTGGTCAGAAAGTCCTTCTATGTGGCACATCTCATTACTAAGGGTTTTGCATTCAGGAAGAAAGAGGTCATTATCTCCCAATACTCTTCCCTCATTAGACCAATCATTGAGTAGAATGCCCCATTTGGCATGTACCTCACTAAACACCTGCAACAACTGGAGAGGCTGCAAAAGTACCTCACAAAGAGAATAGACATTTGTCCTATATGGACAGACTCAAAAAACTCCAACTATTCTCTGTCTCAAATCTCCTACTTAGAGGCAATCTCTGCTTGACTTACAAAGCCATGTCTGACCCAGCTCTGTTAGAAATACTACATCTAAAGAAATTCCAATCCCTCAACCTCATTACCACAATCAACAGAACATGTTGGAGGGACAGGTTCATAACACAGAGACTGCCCATGCTATGGAATAGACTTCCCATACATGTCAAGCAGAGCACCTCACTGGCCCTCTTCAAGAGAAATCTTGATGAGTGGATGGGAAATAGAAAACTCCCCCCAGGGATCACTCCAGTGGCTTTACTCGACAGAAGCACTGGGAACGAAGGTTGGGTGGCACGATGCCAGGGTAATCCTATGGGCTAGGCTTGTAAAAGCTCCAGGGCCATTAGCCTAGTACACACCTATGAACCTATATTATCTAAATTCACTTAAAAAAGTTAATAAAACAAGAATTTGTTTTTGCATAAGCATACTTTTACTAGAAAATTAAACATTTTTTTTCAAAGTACATGAGACAAAAGTAGGGATATTCTACAAAATTAGGGACAGATGAGAGGTATGTTGGATAGGGGAGAAGATGCATTCTTTTCCACTGTTTCATTCATTTGATCACAATGAGTCATGTGAGGTGCAGACAATCAAGAAAGAGATTGTAATTGCTGGATGCATTTGTGTGTGTGTTGTGTGTGTGTGTGTGTGTGTGTGTGTGTGTGTGTGTGTGTGTGTGTGTGTGTGTGCGTGTGTGTGTGTGTGTGTGTGTGTGTGTGTGTGTGTGTGTGTGTGTGTGTGTGTGTGTGTGAAGAGAGAGACAGTCTCCCTGTGTGTTTGGGAGTATTTGTTATTTTCTGCATATGTGTGAAAGGCTGTCTACTTCTGCATTTTTTAGTTTGTATGTATATATGAAACTTTGTGTGTGTGTGTGTGTGTGTGTGTGTGTTTGTATGTATACATTACATACTTATATAATGGTATCACGCCTCTCAACTGTACAGATTTTTGCACAATGTCCAGATTTTTCCCTCAGATTTTTGGCGTGTTTCTCCAAAAAATGTGATTTTCTGATAGATCACTGGCAAATCATTCAGGACTGAAGTCAGAAAATAATGACAGACATTTGAGTTATAGGCTTAGTATCTTTTATAAAATTCATACTAATGCAAAATCTGTTATTCCATCAGCTTTCTAAATTTGTACAAGTAATATTTAAAAATTGTCCCTATTTTTGGTCCTTTGTCCACCAATTTTTTTGTCCAGATTTCTTGCTCTAAGAGGTTGAGAGGTATATCTATATATATATATATATATATATATATATATATATATATATATATATTAACTAATAACCGAAAATAGACTTCTGGAAGAATACACTAATATTATATATATATATATATATATATATATATATATATATGTGTGTGTGTGTGTGTGTGTGTGTGTGTGTGTGTGTACACAGTTTGGATATAAAGTACATCCTTCAACAGCAAGTTTGACATTTTAGGCAAAGGAACTATTTTACATCAAAACAATAAAAATATATATGCATACACTAATAATAAAACAAATACAGCCCAATTTAGCAGCCTATAAGTGCAATAATGTCCTTCATAGTGGGCATTATAGTGGAAATAGACCATTTGGGGTGGAGAGGCCCACAACTTGTGGCCTCAGGCCTCATAACCTCCCCAGGGTGATCTGTTATTTCCCCAGTAATGCTCACACTGTCAGGCATTATTCCTTGCTTAAAAGCCACTTAAAAAACTATCAGTATGACTGCTTATACCACAATATTAGCTAGCCATAATATGACCACCACAACTGGTAGGTGATAATCACCAAAAGGCACAAGTCTTATAGCTGACACTGGACATAAGCCAGTGACAATGATCCCTGATCCTTCACCCTTAAAAGGATGGACACATTCCACAATGACATGTCCATGACCCCATTCACAAATACCACATGTACAGGTAGCAGCAATAACAATGTCATTCATGCAGGTGCACTGATAAACAATATATAAGTATACACACCTGCAGTATGCCACTCCACTCTGAGAAAAAGAAACAGCTGGGAAAGAAATATCCAGGTGTGCATGTGATACAGTAAACAGCAGGAGTATGCAGCATCAATATCCATGTTACTGACTCCCTTCTCCAAACATAAATAAATAAAATAAAATAAAGTAAATAAAAATACATACATACATACATACATACATACATACATAAATAAATAAGTAAAGAGTGACAGGCAACCATACAGTAATACTCTGAATGTTTACTGCCTAAAAAATTCAGCAAGGAAATGCACAGCACCAATTCCCATGTTGCCTCATAGAAAAAGGCATCCATGCTCACCAAAAGCAGGAAGTTAACACTTTGCCTCACTGGGACACTGTGTATTAATGCTATCCTAATATGCGTGGCATTATTTCTTTTTAGTGGCTTTAGTTTTCTACTTATGAAAGTCTTTCTTCGTGTGCTATCTGCTGAGCAAGGTCTTCCAGATAACAGCAGTGACAGTAATATATTCCCTTAATAGTAAGTGTAATACTTTTTACTTAGCTTCATTTGATAATATTTCTAATATCGCATAGTTATCTCTTTGTTTAGCTGTTTACCAGACTCCAACTTGCCCATTTTAACCATACAGACATTAAAGGCATCATAAAAATTAATGACCATTCTGTCGTTCTACAATTACATGGAGTAGTACTACCAATTACATGGGGTGGTACTACCTTGACTGCATCTTTTGTAACACATGATCAGCCATTTTATCTTCATTACTCTGCCCTATTGTATCCCATTCCTTCCTCCTACATAACCACGTGATCCCTTCCAGTTACCTACCAGTCAATTGATTCTGACTTTCTGCACCTTCCTCCATGACTAAAAATGCTTATAATCCACCAATACATATATCTTATACTCACACCAGCTATTGTCATTGGCTTCCATATCAACAAATAGCAAAAAAAATGTAACACATCTGCACAAGTTGAAATTTCTAAAACTTTCTATAAAATTAACAACTATACTTTGTTTTCTTATCTAAGAAGCAAAATATTTCTCAGTACTGACCCACTCCAGCCACCTTCTAGGGATCCCCACTAAAAAGAAAATTTCTGTGAACCAAATATCATTGTCATTCATATTAAAATATCATGTGTCATATCATCCTACCTGCTTAGTGCTGCACCTGCTTTACCCATCTAAACACTTAAGCACAGGACGTGATGGAAGGTCAGCTTGCTAGTTTCACCTCTGCTGCCAGCCTTTTAGCACTAGGTTTCCTAAAATAGATTAAGAACTTATGTTTAGCATTAATAATTCCATCTGAGAGAGGTCTAAATACCTAATAAATATTGGAGACTTCAGTCTCACCTAAAAACTTTCTCTGTGAGTTTCATATGGCTTCACTAAGATCCTTCTCTATTTACACCAAAATGTCTTATGCTGAGACTGTAAAACAATCATTCTCAAAGCCAACTTGATTTCATTTATTTATTTATTTTACTTTTGTTTACTGGGATAGTCCGACTGGATACATGTCCATTTTCAGTGGAGGCCTGGGGAAAAAAGCTCTAAAAAGACATTCAACAAACTGTTACATTTTTACAGTTTAAAACACAAAATAAAACACAAATAAAATGATTTTTACACAGATGTAAACAAACACAAAAACAGATACACAAATTCTTACATTTTTACTCAAATGGAAAATTCTAGACAGTGTTTTTAAGAATGATAGGGTATTCAATGCCTAGTAGGATGGGAAATAGGAAATACACCTCAGGGATCACTTCTGTGATTCTGCTCAACAGGGGCACAGGAAATTAACTTTCCTGGGTGGCGTAAGCCAATGTACCTTGTTGGCTAGGCTTACTTAGGCCCTTGGGCCAATAGCCTAACACCTACCTATGAACCTAACCTGGTAGTAGAGCCAAGGAGATCATAGGATTTATAAGTTAAGAAACAATAAAATATAGGCAGAAGTCCTCTATGTGCACACGAGTGATGGTTAGAGTTAGTCTGGATTAGGACAAGGACATAGCCATCGTTTTTTAAAGTACTGAATCAGACTTTTCTTGAATTGAGGTAGAGAGAGTTCAAATATAAGATTAGCAGGAAGAGAATTCCAAGTTTTGCCAGCAGAGTTAGCAAATAGAGATTTACCGGCTGTGTTGTTGGATTTGAGAGTTTGAACTAGTACTCTTTCAGATGAACGCAGTGCACTAAGGTTACTGTAGGGGGTGGTGAGGTTTTTAAGTACGGGTGTATTATCTAGCTGGTACAGGATCCTGTGTGCAACTATTAGTTGGTTAACCTGAAGTAAGTTAGGCAGTTCAAGCCATCCTAGTAGATTAAGGTTATGACAGTGATTAGTTCTGTAGGCTGCATCGGTAGCAAATCTAACAATGTGATTGTAGCTGCTAGAAAGTTTATTAAGGTCAGTTTTGCTGAGGTTTGTAAATAGAGGGGAAGCATAGAGGAGGGTGGAGAGTAGATGTGTACGAGCAATTACAGTTCTGGCTAATGGCGTTAGGAAGGGCTTGATCCTATATAGTGAGCCAAGTTTTTTATTAACTGTTTTAATAGTTTTATTGATATGCAGATCAAACTTAAGGTTATTATCTATTATAACTCCTAACAGTTTGGGTGAAGAATCTGGGTAAATAATGGTGATGTTGTTGGATTTTAATGTAAAGGTTATAGGGGCAGACCTGTGAGTGGGGGAGAAAAACAGCAGTTTGGTTTTATTAGGATTTAACATGAGACGATGGTTAAGGAGCCAATTTTCAACTGTGTTAAAAGTATTTTGGGATGGAATCTGCAACTCTGTAGGTGAAGTGTCAGAGCATACTAAAGTGGAGTCATCCGCATATTGAATGCATGTTGCATTTGGGATTACCTTATACAAATCACTGATGAAAATGGAAAATAATAGTGGACCTAGTATGGAGCCTTGGGGTACTCTGAGGGTGATGAGTAAAAGGGTGGATAGTTTGCTCTGCCATAGGACAGCCTGTTGTCTACCACTGAGATATGATTGAAACCACTGGATGGCCTGGTCCTCTAGGGAGATGGATTTCAAAGTGTTTATGAGTATTTGGTGGTTTACCATATCAAAGGCTTTTGAAAGATCGAGAAAGATAGCAGTGGAAAGTTTATTATTGTTTCGGTGTTGGTTAATGATGTTAGAGGAGAGGAGGGCTGAGGTTGTACTATGGAATGGTCAAAAGCCATGTTGGGTGTTTGCTAGAAGATTATTATGGATAAGAATGTTCAGGAGTTGATTGTGGATGCATTTTTCCATAATTTTAGCCAAGGGTGACAGAATAGCTATGGGTCTATAGTTTGAAAGTTCAGTAGAGCTGCCCCCTTTATGCAGTGGGATGACATGAGATATCTTCCAGATGGAGGGAATGGATGCTTCAGTTATATTTCTATTGATCAGGATAGTAATGGGGTATGCTATGGCATCTGCAGCTTTTTGTAGATATGCTGCAGGGAGGAAATCAGCCAACAGGGTGGTGGGCTTTAGTTTTTTAAGTAATTTTCGGACCAAGGATGTGCAAACTGGCTTGAATTTAAAGGGGAGTTGGGAGCAGGGTGTAGTGGCTAGAGAATATCGGCATCCAGGGGATAATTGGTTAGCTAGGTTCTGGATGGTTGTTGTAAAAAAGCTGTTAAAGGTATTGGCAATTCCTGCTGGGGGTTTTTGGTTAGAATCCAAGGGGGTAGAGGACTGTCCTTTTGTTTAATTTCTTACCTGTCTGTATCTAAATTGATCTATGGAGTTTTTTGTGGTCCTCGAAGTGGCCCAATCCCTACTTCTAAGTAGAATTTTATGTCTGGTTTCTTTTGAGAGCCAAGGAGCAACTTTTGTTTTGGTTCTAATAGTCTGTGCTGGTGCATGTGTGTCAAGGATGGATAGTAATTTGGTATTAAAGTAATTTACTGCTTCTTCAAGTGGTAACTGTTTCAGAACTGACCAATTGCAAGATTTGAGTTCATTTTGAAAATTTGTGCAGTTGAAATTCTTATTGTTCCTTATTGTTTTAAAAATGGACTGATTGTGGATATCAGCTTTTTGCCTGATTAAATAGGTGAGGAGGTGATCACTTACATCATCAGGCAGGGTCCCACTCTTGTATTTGAGGGGATGGGTGTTAACAAGAATCCAATCCAGAATACTTGCTTTATTGTTCAGTTTACTGATCCTAGTGGGGGAGGATATGACCTGTGAAAATCCATAAAGGTTTATGTGGTGAGTGGGGGGTTCTGAGGAACACATGTTCCAGTCTATGTTGAAGTCCCCAAGTACAATGGTTTCTTGGGGGTAATTGCTGGATAACCAATGTAGTATATCTATAGATAAAAAGATTATTAAGTCTCAGCAAAATTCAGGGCACTCGTCCACCTCATGCATACTTTGCATAAAGAATCACCATGAGCAAAAACACACTAAATCTATTCCTTTGAACCACAGCAGCATCAGAAATGTTTTAGTGATAGAGGACTCTAGTGAAAGGCACAATAACTTGTCACTGACAAGGAGAGCATTTCAGTAAGATGCTGTTACAGTGTTAGAACCTTGGACATTACAAGGGCTGTAAGTACCCCAAAGATGTGGTAGTGGTACATGTGGGAGTAAATGACTTGAGATGTAAAACCTTGAGGGTTAAGCCAAGAAAAATGTCTGTACTTTCTATGCATGTTACAAATGCAGGTAAGACATTAGTCCTGAAAGGAATCTTTCCTTCTCCTCAAATGATGCCTAGATACAAAGAAAAGGTAATTGGCTTTAATAATTGGTTAAATATCTAATGCCATTCCAGGAGCCCAGTATGTGTCAGCATGGGACAAGATGCACGACAGTGCAGATGTCTTCACTATGGATTTTCTGCACATCTGGTTTGAAGACATCTACATAATGGCTAAAGTCTTTGCAGCTCATATAGTGCATTTTTCATACAGAGTCCATTTGATGGACATTCCACTAAAACTAACATACAAGTACCTAAACTGGACCAAATTAATGTTGCTCTATTCAATGCCAGAACTCAAAACAATACATTGCCTGACCTGGAGGCAATCCTGCATTTATAAAACATCTGTGTCTGAGTAGTTACTGGAACTTGGTTTAAATGTAAAGAAAACACTCTGTCTCTACCATGTGCTTTTCATGCCTTCAGACCAAATGGCAATGCGGTGGAGTCTCATTATGCATCAAGAACATATTACATCCAGGCAGATCCCTAGTGATTCAGAAACTGAACTCTTTGAATTGCAAGATCATTTTGATAGGATTAATTATCAAGTAGTAGCTTACTACATAATAACGTCTTTGTTCCCTGATGTACGATGCTTCAGTATTTTAAATAATCTCTCTATCAGCACACACTCCCTTATTTTGGGTAACTTTAACTACCCTTTAATATACTTCGACAGCTATACTGTGCAATGTAAGATATGCCCAAAAGATTCCTAGACTTAAAAAAATTACCTTAAGCAGATGGTAAATAAACCTACAAGAGGACAGAGCATTCTTGACCTTTTTCTTACAAATATGGCTCTTGCACTACTCTGGAATCTCCTTCCCAAGTGAAGTCTGACAATAAACTTACAATTTTCTTCTTTAAAGCAAACACAACTGAATTTAAGGACTATAAGCATGCCATTGTTAACCTACTCTGATGAAATATCAAAATTCAATTATGAGTGCACCTTACCTGACCTTAATATAGCAGCAAGCTTCCAAAGAGTTGTATACCCATTTAGGAAAACGCATAGTGTTATCAGACCCTACTAAACCAAGTATTACTGGAAATTCAAAAACAAATCACCATTGCGTTCTAATACCATAAATAATCTATAACAAAAAAAGAAACTCCTTAAACTATGTAGAAAGTCCCAGCCTCCTCTTCTCACTGTATATCAAAAAATCAGGTCCACTAAAGGAGCCCATGAATTTAGGCTGACCTCTGAAGTCAAACATTATTATAGATTCTTCTCAAGTTATGCTAGAAAACTAAAACCAATACCCTACACTGCTCTGAAATCATTCATAATGATATTCATTTATTTTATATTAATTTGATATTTATTTATATTCATAAATAGACTTACACAATAGAAAGAAGAAATTAATGTCTAGAAGTAAGTGGGGAGGTGCACAACAGAAAAAAAAAATCCATCATTAATCGCAACAGCCAAATCAGGGAACTAGTCAAGTCTTTAAAAGCTAAATATGAGACTAAAATAGCCTCCCAAGCAAAGGATAACCACAAAGCATTTTTAGTTATGTCTGAAATCTGAAGGAAAACACTCAGCAATGTGCTGAGTTGGCTGTAGATGGCACTACCTATACACAAAATAAATAGCAAACATGTTGGCTGAAAATTCAGCTCTAATTTCAGCCCCTTATAACCTCTGGTCACTCTAAATGAAATACCCCCTACCTTTCCTTTGCCTGTTATCACAAGAGAACAGGTCATCACTATGTTCACCAAAGTTAGAAACACGGCATCGACGGGCCCTGACAGAATACCAGGAAGCCTATTAAATAGCTTGAAACATGACTGAGCAGACCCATTTGGATCTCTATAACCAGACCCATTTGGATCTCTATAACCACAGACTTCAGAAGACTTTGTCCCAGTAGAATGGAGGACAGCAACAGTCATCATTATGCATAAGGGGAATTAACAATGACATAGGAAATCTCCAGACACTAGACATGGCTCAGTTCGCTTTCATCAAGAGCAGGTCCTGCCTACACAGTCTGGTGGACTTCTTTGAGAAAGTCACCAAGACAATGTATGAGGGTAAGTCTGTGCATGACTACATGTCTCTACCTTGACCTGGTCAATATATTTTACACAATAACCGACTCAGGTATTACAGATGAACTCACAAAATTGACATAAACGTCTGTATCACCAGATGGATAACCAAATGGCTCATGAATAGGCCACATATTATTAGAGTGAGGGAATCTACATCCAGGAAGAGGCCAGTCTACAGGAGAATACAACAGGTCTCAGTGCTGGTCCCCCTCCTACATGGGATATAATTCTCAGATGTCAAGGCAAAGGAAGATGACCTTTGGCTGACCATTCCCCATAAGAGTGGACAGTGGTGAGAGATCTCGGTACTCAGATAGATAGTAATCTGAACTTTGACCACCATGTGTCCACAGTGGTGAGGAAATCCTTCTATGTGGCTCAGCTTCCAAGTAAGGGCATAGCATCCATATCTAAGGATGTTATAGTACCACTGTACTTGGCCCTCATCAGACCAGTAATTGAGTACAATGCGCCCTTTGGCATGTACTTTGCCAGGCACCTGCAACAGTTAGAGCATCGCCAGAGGTTTCTCACCAAAAAACTGCAAGCATAACCAACATGTCATATGTAGACCAATTAAAATCCCTCTCACTGTATTCAGTTTCCTATTAATTACTGAGGGGTAATCTATGTCTGATCTAGAAGGCAGTCTCTGACTCTCCATGAAAATGTTGCATATATACAAGGGTTCACAAAACAGGAACAATGGCAGGACAGCAGCACAAGAAACAGCAGAAAAATTAAAACTTTAATAAAGTAAAGCGCTTTTCGTTTGAATAAAATAAACAAACTTCATCAGACAAATAGTACCAATGGTATAGTCCTTAAATACTAAAACAATTAAGCACTCAATTAAACAATATAGGTAAGTAAACTGAACACTGAAATCAAATTGAAAATTAACTATAATCTTAGACAATATCATCTTGTTAAACTTTTAAGCTTCAATATGCTACTAATGGAACAGCCTTCGTTCAGACCAGGCACAGTGTATGCATTTAATCTAATCTGCCAAGTAAGTTCGAGTTCTTCCAACTTTAAACCTACTGGACCACCTCTAGGGGTCTGGAAAATCTGGTCAATTGCTATAAATTTAAAACTGTGGTCAGGATTAGAGCAGATGTGCTTAGCCAAAACATTTTCAGGTTTATTTTTTCTAATGGCATAAATGTGCTCATAGTGGCGGTCACGGAGATGCCTCTCCATTTTGCCAATATAAAAAGCTAAACAACACTGGCACTGGGCTAAATAAATAATCAACCTGGAATTACAATTAACTCTATGCTTCAGGATGTACTGTTGGTCATGCACAGTGAATCTATTAGCTTCTATAATGTATTGGCAAAAACTACAAGATTGGCATTTAAACATGCCAGCAGTCCTACCTGGTCTCAATTTATGCTGTTCAAAAAATGCTTTGAGGTTTTTAGCTTTCCTATAAATTACCATAGGTTGGTCACCTACCCTTTGGAAAATGCTTGGATCACTCCTGAAAATTGCCCAATTTTTACACAAAATATGAAAACAGTCCTTACTATTAATATTATACGTTGTAATAAATGAAGGGTCTTGTGTTTTAAACACAGGGGGTCTGTTGGCACCTTGTGTTGCAACATTGGTGTCCTCGTGTTGGTGTTGTGTGTATGCACTATCAAGGATCAGTCTATAGACACGTCTCAGGTGTTTCGTCGAGACTTCATCAATAATGTTGTTGACCATTTGATCTGGATAGCCCCGGTGAAGAAACATGTTCTTTAAAAAGGAGCATTCGGCATGACAATCACTGTCTAGGGTAACCATACGAGCTGCCCTCACCAGCTGTCCCTTAACTACAGCCCGCTTCTGGTGATGGGGGTGGCAACTAGAATAATGTAAAAGGGAGTTGGAATACGTACTCTTTCTATGAATTTTGGCCATAAATTTTTGAATTGATATATCTTTATTTAGCATGATATCTAAATAAGCTATGGCCTCGGTGTTAAAAGTGGATGTAAATTGCAGAAATTGTGTAGACTTGTTGAAGTATTCAATGACCTTATCACTGGTCATACTATCACCGTCCAGTAATATGAAAATATCGTCAAGATAACGGGTGTAAAAAATAAATTTTTCCTTATAGGCACAATTATTGAACACAAACAAATATTCCCAGTGGGCCATAATGGAGTTAGCAACACTTGCTCCACAAGCTCTGAGACACCACCAATACCCTACAGGGTTGGTAGCAAATTCAGCTTTTCACAAGGACTTGCTTGTGTTATTCGACCGACAGGGTGCAGAACTATTATTGTTAATGATCAAACATTATTCCTTGTGGGTCTGTATAGTTAGAGAGGTGGGAAATTGTTCCTCAATATCTCTGGAACAGTTACAGTTATTAATGGTCTGAAGGTGGTTTGGGGGTATAGTCCTGAAAGTTTTGTATTCTATGTCATCTCTCAAACATTTGGACAGGTAGTTCCAGTTTGCTGGAATGGTTTTTCAGACAGGCTTTTTATAGTAATGTCTAAGCAAAGTCATTATGTCATAATGAGGTTTCTTTAAAGATATATGATGTAGATTTCACTTGATGTTTGTTGGAAAGTGAGGGGCAATAACTACACTTCAGCAGTTTGAATGTAAAATAAGACAGAAGTATAACTCTGGTATTAATTGCAACCGTCAGGCCTTCTGTAAGTAATAATTTTTTTCTTTCTTGGGGCAGGCAACTAATGAAGTGTCAGATTATGTTAATGATTTTTGTGTTCTTTACTGAGTTTAAGGCAATTAGTGGGAGCACAAACTCATATCTGGGAATAAGCACTCGTTTGGCTAAGGCTTTTCTGGCCTCAGTGGCAAAGTGACTGGAGGCTGAGGAGCCAGCCTTTAGCTGCTGGAGAAGTTTATCATTCTTGTAATTCATATGAAAGGTGAAGTTTATTGAGGAATTGAGAAGCAGTCCTAGCAGGACACTCGGGGAATTCTATTTTTATCAGTGTTGAAAGGGTTGGTCGTTAGAGCCATATGAAGTTTTTGTGGTGAGCCAAATAATAAAGCTGCTGATTTCAGTAAATGTGCTGAAGGCTGTTATCAAAGAGCTAGCTGCAGACTGTGGTGAAGTTGCTTTGGAGGTTTGTCTCAAGGTCACTGATGGATTGGGAAGAGTAATAGAGAAGGATGTTCTTGGCATAAAAGACTTTGGAATAGGGTGAATATAGTATCAGTAATGTCATTAATAAAGAGAGGAAATATATAATACTCAAGAAACAATCCTTGTGGAATGCTTGATAAAGGAAGATATTTAACTGCCATATGAAATGGAGAGGATCCTGTATGTTACGTAGTAGGACAGTGAGGTGAGAACATTACACCTCAAAGCTAAGTCTTTAAGCATTTGAATGTGTAAGTTGTGATCAATTCCCTCAAAAGCTCATTTGAAGTCTGCAGATATTCTGGCCTCTAGATGATCTTTGCTTAAAGTTGCATAATTGCTGAGTTGCTGTGTAAGGTGCTGTAAGGGTGTTATGTCCTTGCCATGTTGAGGGTCACTGACAATGCCATGTTTGCAGATGTGATCCAGAAGTACAGCAGTTTTTCAGATATTTTTTTCTTAATGGGCAAAGGAAGGAGATGGGTCTAAAGTCTTATGGACCATATGGTGAGTATGTCTTAGGAATTGGGAAAATAGGAGAATGTTTCAAATCTGTAGGGACAATAGAGGTAGTTATAGAAAGGCTGATGATATTTGTAAGTTGCTTGCTGAAAAGTTTAGCTGAAAGCTTCAGAAAGTAGGGATAAAGTGCATTCAGTTAGGGCTGTAATTGTTGTCTAGGTTTTGAAGGAGCTGCTTTGCTGTTTTGAATGTGATTTGTGCAAAACAGAAAAACAGTGCGTTGTCTAAATATTTATTTGCAGGTGAATGGGTGGGAAAGGGGAATGTTTTTGACAGGTTAGTATATGCACTACTGTATGGGTTAATGTTTGAAATGTAGTGTTTGAAATGCTGGAACAAGATGCTATCTACACATTTTGTATATTTTGATCAACATTTGAGTCTTGATTTTAGAAATATCCCTGATTACTTGCTACAAGATGTCAAGATTACCAATTCTGATTTTAAGGGGCAAACTTTATTCTTTAAGATAATGCATTTCTAATGAGCTCTGAGTCTTTATTTGGATTGTTGTCAAGGTAGTGGGAAGACCAATCTATGTTCGAGAGTTCTTTTTTTGTCTCTGCATCATGTTATGGAATTCCTACCAGAGTCCCACATCCATGCCAAGTCTACTACCTAGCCTTATTCCCTGAACAATCTCCAGTTTTAGCTGGAGCTGATTTTGGAACCTAAGAGTACCCTGGGGGGACTTTGACATCACCATTACACCATTTTTTTCATTATGCCTTACCTGCCATTCTCCCCTCTCAAAATGTGGTATCGTGACAACATTTGAGGGGTGGGTGTGTAATGGGGACATGCCCACCACCCTTAGCCTTTCTTGAGCCACATCACCTCAATGCAGCATCCCCAGCCTCCACCAGAGATCATCACAAGAAACACCAACATAGCTGCTCACCCTAGGATGGACATGCCCATCCCTTCCTCCTGTTTTGTCAGTCATCTGAGTCACTAACTGAACACAAATTGAAGAGGCTGTAGTCAGGCTTTATCTTTCTCTACCCCACTAGCATTGCAGCAAGGACTTCTTCCTTTGTTCTGGGATGTTGATATATTGAATTAGTTTGAACTGGGATTTGGGAGATTTGAATGATAAAGATCTTGAGATGGGGAAGTGATCACTAAGAAAACTGGGATGTACAGTGGCTCTGCGGAAATATTGTGTTAAAATAGTACAAAGTTGGTTCAGGAGGGAGTGTTTATCAGAAGTGAGGTTGTACTTCCTAGGTGATATTATCATCTGGGAGATTACAAACTGTGAGATCAGTTTAGTAATACAAGTCTTTTTAGGATGTAGGAGATTTAGGCTAAATTCTTCCAAGGGAGTTTGCAGAACATTCTAAACTTGTCTAATAATAAGGAAGTGTTCTCAAAATGGAAACAATGGTTGCAGGAGGGATGTAAGCAGCTCCAGAATTTATTTTTGTTGAGATACTAATCTGCATTTGTTATTTGTATGGCTTATATATCGCTTGTCGAAAGAACATGTGCTGAATAAAATTTCTCTTCATTGTATGTACTTTTTTTTTTGAAAACATACCTTTATTTGCCTCACCAAATAGCTTGTAAAAAACTTCAAAAATACATATAGTGAAAAATAAATATACAGATAACAGCAAAACAACTTCAGCTCCCATCCCAGCCCAGCCCAACTCAATGGCTCCATGAATGGGTCTTTGGAGACAAATGGCTGTACAAGAAACACACCCTAATGCATGTGTTATAAACTGTACTACTCATAAGTTAGTCTTTCACAGGTGTGGCACACATAATATCAAATACATAAAAGCAGTATTGCTAAACACTACCTCAGAGCCAAGGTGTGAATTTTGAATACTGGGTATTTTCTCACTGATGAACAGTACAGTGTGCAAACAATATTTGCAGCAATGTTTGACCTGCAAAATACATAGCAACAAATATTAGAATGTTAATAACAACCCATTACAAATACACTGCCGAAACATTGGAAGCAAACTATGCCTACATAAACTCTATAACTTGTGATCATCAACATGCATTCATTATATATATATATATATATATATATATATATATATATATATATATATATATATATATACCAACCCTGTGATTGTACCAGTTTAGGGAAAGGGTAATCTCCACTCTCCAGTGTTCTGTGATCCTGATGAAAAAAAAAGCCATCAATGTGCAATCAGGTAATTTTTGATTAGCTGTGCTGTTTTTTTCTGTGCAATGAATTCATTTATTGACCACTTAACTCAGCCTGCAAATAGTCAAATTTGATCAGTGCTCTACCCCAGTAAACAAAAACAAACACACAAATAAATAAATAAATAATGCTGACCTTCACAAGTATGCAAGCACTAACGAGAATGGAATTGCCCCTTCAGTTTTTTCAAGACATGCATAGACTTTGAATAGAAACTGAAGCCATTATGGCACTATGTCACGTGACATCAAATCTACAAAAGCAGCAGAAGCTCCAAGTGATTTTTATTTTTCAGCTGCACAACTGCATGTGAATTTGGGACTGTTTTACCTTTGGTACACACCAAACAGCAGCCAGAGATGAAATATTCCATATTACAAGTGTAATCTGGCCCTTTAAAGCCAGAGATGACCGAATAAATGTCAAGAAAATGAGTTAACCTTCAGTGAAAGAGAGCCTTTCTCCATTTAATGACTGCAATTGTCAGTTACTTGCCAGTCCAAAATTATGAAGCAAAGTCATGGACATTTTGTGAAATCAGGGACCAAATCAACAAAACAGCAGAAAAAAAATAAATATTCTGACTTATTTATAACAAATGCACATTACTCCTATAAAGCAATACAAGATATAAAGTAGCTTCAACCACAGCCACCCCCTTTGTCAGACAAAGCAAAGTCAGTGTATTCTGTGAAACTGGGGATAGTTTCAACTTTGGTATACAGAAAACAGTAGCCAGAGATTTTGTATAGCAACTTTATTGTTACATGTGCAGTCTGGTCTAATTAAAATCAGAATTACCAGATGAACAAACAATAGAAAAACTTGTCTTCAGCACCCCATATACAGATTACAATCCTCAGCTGAAACATATGAAGCAAATTCAGGGACACACTGTGAAACTGGAGTTGTTTCAGACATAGCTATAATGTATATGCATGTGTGTGTGTGTGTGTGTGTGTGTGTGTGTGTGTGTGTGTGTGTGTGTGTGTATACACACACATGCACACACATATATATCTAAGGGATACAAACATTTCAGTGTCATGTAATTTTATAGAATTAAGGAAAAGCTGGTACAGCTGATTGAACTGTACTGGCTTTTCCTGAGCAAGATAGCAGTACAGTGGGGAGTGGGAAATTTGTCTTTTCCCCACTGTAGTGTGATGTCGGAGTTTGCATATATACTTACCAAGGGGTGTGAGGGCGTAGTGTGGCTTGCCCCTGCAAAAAAACAGATGTTTCCTTTTTTTATCTGTTTTTCCGATATTTCGAGGAATGAACATTTGCATTCAAACATTTGTGGTTTGGTGTTGCGCCATTTCTATGAAATGTCATATATTAATATATATATTTATACATATGGTTCCCCTGCATTTTGTTGAATGCTGTTTCTTCGACAAATGCAGGGGGTGTGATTTAATGTTGACAGTATGAATAGCTGAGCAGTGAAATGTCAATGGTATGTAATGTTGAGACAGGTTAAGTGGGTTTGGAGGGGTGAGAGCATTTGTACGAGTGTATGTGTGTTAGGGTTAGGGTCGGGGTTGTGTGTGAGTTTGCATATTTTAGGGTTATGCTCAGGGTTAGGTTAGGAGATACATACAGTGTTTGTGTGTGTCTGTGAATGTTTGTGTGTCCAATTGTGTCTTATGCAGTGGCAGTGTTACGACAAGGTTTTTATGAAGGAAAGTTGCACAGTTAGTGTTGGAGGAAAGGGCAGTATTAGAATTAGGGTTAGTACCCATTAATAAGGTGGTACAGGGACTGTTTCAGTTGTCGCATATGTCTGGATAGATACATGCCAAAGGGGGCAATATATTCAATGACTGGTATAATGTGGGCTGAATAAAGGGGGACAATGACATCCCTAGATCAAGATACAATCCCTTTGTTTATAAGCTGTGCAATATAAAAGGACTTTCTTACAACAATACACACATGTTGGTCAAATGTTAGGTCACTATTCACATAAGTTCCAAACTCCTGAACAGTTAGGTCAACTCTTAGGGATGTATTGTCAATGTGGTAGTTCCCTTGGGTAGATAACTTCTCAAAGGATACAATAATGCATTTTTTGGCATTTAGTTTCAGACCATGATTTTGACACCAGTTATTTATTTGAGACAAACCTTCCTGCAGATTGGTAAGTCATTTGAGGATTCATTGACTGCTCCTAGCTTGCAGTCATTTGCCCATTTAGTCAGCCAGAGCCGTTTGGTATTGGCTTTTACTTCAGAAAAGTATATGCTAAACAGGAGTAGTCCCAGTACAGAGCCCTGGGGGGACTCCACTGGTGACTGGTCTCTTTGCAGTGGTAATTTCTCCTATTTTGATTATCTACATCCCATCTGTGAGCCAGTCGGCAATCCAGAAAGCAACACATGGATTTATTTCCTGTTAATTTAGCATTTCTACTATGCCTGAGTGGGGAATTTTGTCAAAAGCTTTAGCCAGGTCAAGGTATGTGGTGTGTACCATTTTGCCTTCATCCATTGCTTTGGTGACCTTCTAAAAAATCTACCAGACTGAGTAAGCATGACCTGGCCTTGATAAATCCAAACTGAGATGGGTCCAGTATCTGGAAGTTCCCTAGTTCCTGACTGATTAATTCCATGACAAGTCTATCAAAGGCTTTGCATATTAGGCTGGTCAGACTTATGTGTGTGTAATTGCATGGGTTTGCAGGGGAATGGCTGTAGCTGTTCTCTGTTCACTAGGTACAAAATCTGTATGGAGGCTGAGATTTAACAGTGTTATTAGGGTATGGATAAACTGTGATTCATGCTATTTAAGATGCATCCAGATATATTGTCAGGACCCACTGCTGTGGTATTTTCAACTTTTGATAGCACTTTTAGGACTTGGCCTTGTGTAATAGCTGGAGGTAAGCCAGTTTCAGGTCTATCTTTAAGGAGAGATGGAGGGGAGAAATGGGTAAAGTTAGAGCTAAAATTATCAGCCAAGTAGGTTAGCTATAACTTCATCAGTGTAGGTAACATTGTTCAAAATCAGCTGAGCACATTTTTACATTGTGCGTTTGAGATTATGAACCTAAGTGAAAAATGTCTTGTGATTGTCTTTGAGTTGGGTAGGTATTTTAGCCTCAAACTTGGCTTTGGTGGATTTTATTCAGCTCCTACGTTATTTGTTTATTTCAGTGACAAGGGCTCTAACATTCTAGGAGTTACTCTTCTTATTTTTGGTCATAATTCTTTTCCTTTTATTATAAAGCTTGTTGATATTATGGTTTTACCATATCAGTTTGTTTTTGGTGTTTGCCCTGCACTTGTTCCTAAGGGGTATGCAGCTGTTTACATGCTGGTATAGTGTGGTGATGTATATTTCTGCATATTCAGTGGAGTTAACTGGGTTTGGCAGGGATTTGTAGCTTGCCTGTGTATCACTTAGGAGTAGTTAATTTGTTTTAAAGAAATTTATAAATGTACCTTGGGTAGAAGGGATGTCTGATTTCAGTTTTATTTCGAAGGAGAGTGGTTCACACTCAGACCTAACAAGGAATGAAGATATGCAAGGGATGGCACAAGATGCTGCCATATTAATAAGGACAATATCCAAGATGTTATTCCCCCTAGTGGGTACTCTGACTAATTGTTCCAAGACATTTGTATTGGCAAAGTCCAGGAATCTGTGCTTGTGCACTCATGGTGGTGTAAGTTTCCCAGTCTATATATCTATATCTCTATCTGTATCTGTCTATATATGTGTGTGTGTGTGTGTGTGTGTGTGTGTGTGTGTGTGTGTGTGTGTGTGTGTGTGAAAAATAACCAAATCCACACAAATTCCATGTAGTCTTTTCTACAGCCCACTGTCAGAACCTTCCAAAATATTTGAGCGTGATTGGCCGATACCAGTCTAAGTCTTTTGAGTGATCCTTGAAAGGATAGGTAACCAAACAGTAGATCTTTTAGAACAGAGCCGCCTGTACAAGGAGTTACTAGTTTTGCAAGCTGGCAACTATTTAAAGGCACTGCCATTGTAGAGAAGCTGTTTTTAACAGCTGCAACCAATCAGATCCCTTCATTGGTTGATGTGAACCTGATAGATTGCAGCTTGTAACGATTTTGGCAAAACCAGGAAGGAACATATTTAATCTCTGGGTCATCTCAGTGCAAGCAGACCTATTTGTAAACAGGTAGGGAGATCTGCACTGAGAAGAGATGGCTGGCAAATTAATTTCAGTGCTTTAAACAATGGCTTCAGAATCTGGGAAAAGGTCCAATTCCCATTATTCTAGCTCTTTTTGCAAAAAAGATAGCAAATCAGGGTCCCTGGTGATGGGTGATGAAAACTAGTTGATAGGGATAATGCAGAGGCTTCTGCTAAGGGGTAAATATGTAAGTAGATGGCATACTAACAAAGCATGTGGACTTTCATGAGCAATGTCAGAATCTTGGGCATTAAAGTTAACTCACGTGCTGGAACCAAATTGGTTGGGGGAATAGACAACATTCAATGGCAGCTCTCATTTATGAGGTTAAAGTTTAGACTCTCATTAATGCAAGTGGACCCTGATAAAGACCAGTTGTCTACGACTTGCTACTGTATTTTAAACATTAGTATTAATGTATATATGTATGTGTGTGTACGTGTATATGTATGTGTATGTGTGTGTGTGTGTGTGTGTGTGTGTGTGTGTGTGTGTGTGTGTGTGTGTGTGTGTGTGTGTGTGCTCCCGCATGTACGTGTATATGTATGTGCATGTATGTGTGTGTGTGTGTGTGTGTGTGTGTGTGTGTGTGTGTGCATGTGCACGTCTGTGTACGTGTATATGTGTGTCTGTGTGTGTGTGTGTGTACATGTATATGTATGTGTACACGTGTATATGTGTGTGTACATACATATGTATGCATGTGTGTGTGTGTGTGTGTGTGTGTGTGTGTGTGTGCGTGTGTGTGTGTGCGCATGACTGATGAACTTTTGCCTTTGTCAGTAGTGCCCTGTATTATGTTATAGTGCTTATTTCCTTCACTTAGGTAGAATTGTCTGTGCTAGGATGGGTTTACAACCTGAATAATTAAGTCAGCTAGTGAGTGGAAGGAGCTACCTACAAGTCCATTCATTTAGGTTCATAGGAGGTTGCTAGTGGCACTAGACCCTTTATAAGCCTAGTCATGTTAATCCCAGGTTGCCTCAATTGTACTTGGTTAGATGGACATACTTCATAAATCAGTACAGACTCCCCAGTCCATGAGGGACATGGGTGCCAGCCCTGGGGTGAATTTGGAGTCACCCATGTATTTGTCCAAGTTGTGCTTGAATAGGGTCATTGAGGAGCTCTGCTTCACATGAATTGGAAGTTTATTCCAGAACAGTACATACATATCTGTCTCTCCACCATGTTCTGCTAATGTCACTGTCAAGGCTGAGATCCCTAGAGTGAGTGACTCTAGTGTGATTTGATTTGTGGATGTGCAGCATTTCCATCAGGTCAGGGTCAGACACTGCCCTGTGGACCAGGCAGAAGTTGCCTCTCTGTAGCCTGTATGATATAGAGTACAGTGACAGGGCTTTAACTCTATCCGTATAGGTCATGGTATGGAGGCCCTGTATTTTCTTAGTGAGAAACTTCTCTGGTCTCTCCAGTTTTCTGCAGGTGTTTGGTGAGATACATGCAGAAGGGAGCATTGTACTCTACTAATGGTCTAATTAGGATTGAGTAAAGTGGGGTTATAACATCCTTAGACCTGAATGTGATGCCTTTATTTATGAGATGCACAAAGTAGAAGGCTTTCCTTACCATAGTTGAAACCTAGTGGTCAAAATTCAAATTGCTGTCGACCTGTTTTCCCAGATCTCACACCACTGGGTTTGAACTTAGAGGGGTGCTGTCAATATTGTTATTAGTGGGGAATTCCACTTTGCCAAATAGGATAATAGCGTACTTTTTGTATTTAGTTTTAGACCATGACTTGGGCATCAGTCATTTGTCTTGGCCCCTCCTGTAATATGTTAACATCATTGGAGGACTCAGTGATTGTGCTTAGTTAACAATTATCAGTGAACTTAGTAAGCCAAAGGCCATCTGTTTTAGCCTGGACTTCTAAGAAATACATTCCAAATAGTAAATGTCCCAGTACAGATCCTTGTGGTATGCCACTGGTGATAGGTCTACTGGTAGAGGTGGAGTCACCAACTTTGACAGTGTGTGTTCTGTTGGTGAGCCAATTAACTACCCATCTAGTGATGTAAGGGTCAACATATAACGGGGGAGAGTTTTTCAATGATCCGTGAGTGAGGGATTGTGTCTAAGGCCTTGACTAGATCCAGATAGGTGGTATGCACTGTCTTACCTATATCCAAGGCTTTGGTGACTTTCTTGAAGAAGTGTACCAGGTTCAGTAAGCATGATCTCCCCTTAATGAAGCCAAACTGGGTTGGGTCTAAAGTTTTAATGGTTGCCTATGTCCTTGTTGATAAGGCCCATGATGATCCTTTCCATGGCCTTGCAGATGAGGCTGGTTAGACTTATGGGTCTAAAGTTCCCAGTGCTGGTTGCTAGCCACCCCTTTGTGCAAGGGGATTGCTGTTGCTGTTCTCCATTCTGCTGGTACAAAGTCATTTCTCAGGCTATGTTTAAAGATAACAGCAAGTTGGTCATCTAGGTCCTGTTTTAGATTGCTTAGTAAGCAACCTATGATGTTTTCTGGTCCCACTGATGCCATGTTTTGGCCTTGAAGAGTGAAGATATGACTTTATCTCTAGAGATAATAGGCAGAGGACTGGTGTCAGGTATGCTTTGGGGTATGGCTGGTGGTGACAGGGGATGAAGTCTGCACCAAATCTGTCAGCTAGCAGGCTGGCAATTTCCCCTGGTATAGTGTAAGAGGTACCATCTACTACCAATTTGGACATAGCTGGGCACTCCCCTTTAGATTTCAAACACAGTTAAAGAAAGCCTTATGATTGTCCTTGGCTAGGGATGCTGTTTTAGCTTCATAATTAGCTGCAGAGGACTTTATTAGACTTCTGATTTACTTGTTCAGTCCGTGGAGGAAATTCTTCCCCTGCAGAGGCAGTTGCCTCTTGTTCTTGGACATCAGTTTCTTCCTTTTGTTATACAATCTATTTATATTAGATGTCCACCAAGGTGGCTTGCTTTTTTGGGAGGGCCTGGTTTTAATCCAGTCAGGTACAGCTGACGCTATGCAGTTGCTAAGATGATTATACAGGGCATTTGTGTACATGTCTGCATAGGGGTCATGATAGCCTGTGATTGCTGGGGGTATAAAACATTTTATACCATCACTTAGTAGGCTGTAGTTTGCTTTGGAGACGTTCCTTAGTTTTTTGCTCCTTTGGAGGTGTGGGATCCAATAGTTACTTTGAATAAGACTGATTTATATTTATCGTCCAATCTTACCATGGAGAGCATCACACAGGGGGCAGTGCAGTGACCATCTATTTTGGTGAGTACTTTGTCAAGGACATTAGAGCCCCTTATGAGGGTGCAGACTATCTGTTCCAGATCATTTGCATTGAGAAAGTCCAGGAACCTCTGGGCAAGCATGTTTGAGCTTGTGTATATTACTCAGTCAATGGAGGGATAATTGAAATCTCCCATGACTAAGGTGTTGGACCGTACGGCGAGTGACTCCAGTAAGTCCAGGTAGGCATTGTGCTTTTCTTTGCTCATGGAGGGGGACCTATAGCTAGCAATAATGTGATAGCATGTTTTGCCTATAGTTATTTGGGCATGGAATAGTTCAAGAAAGTCATGCTATTTGGCCAGTCTCAAGGTGTACTTGGCTTTAATGAAGATGGACAGACCTCCACCATTAGTTCTTTCATGTTTGTGCTGAGGTCTGAACATGTGAAAGGCATTGTAGCCTTGCACAGCTGGGGTGCTCTCATTGGCCTTGAACCATGTTTCAGTAACTGTACAGACATCAGCATCTTCCAAGGTGTGGAGTGCTTCCTGGGACTGCAGTTTCATGTATAGACTCCTAGCATTAAGCAGCAGAACCTTGAGTTTGTCTTGAGTGGATTTTGTTACAGCAGAAATGTTGTCATTTTGACGTTGCCTAAAAAAGGTACTGTGGAGTAGGCAAGCACCTTATCCAGTATCCAAAAGCCTAGGGGAGACAGGTGCAGAGCATTTCTGGCAAAACAGCATGGCCTGTTTACCATGTTCTCCCAGGCTGACAAATACTGAATCCTCCTGGAATGACACCAGAAGCTACGCCAATTGTCGAAGTCAATAATGTTTTTATGTTGTGCATCATCCTGGGTGAAGGTAGAACACTGCTTAGGGCTAGGGTCATACCTACCTGGGACTTATAACCTGAGATTTCAGTCATGTCTCTCTTCATATAGTCCAGGGAGGTACATCTCAAGTCATTTACCCCAACATGGACTATGACAGCATCATAATGGTATTACTTGTTGAGTGATCTGAGTGCATGCGTGATCTGACGGATCCTGGCACCCGATAGGCAGCTGACTGTGACCTTCTAGTCCAGCCTGGTGAGGATGATATCTATGTGTCTCACTATGGATTCTCCTGTGACCAAGACATTATGTTTTGATGTGTTTTGCCTTAGGGGCTTTTTTGGTGAGACACTGATATGTGTGCTATCAGAATTACTTTTTACAACTGTCCTTTATGCAGTTCTCAGTTGTAATCTAGGACTTCTTGTGTGCATGTGGGCTTGGAGCTGTCTGGCTTGCTTTGCTCCATTCTGACTCTCAATTCCCCAGTCGCCCCCCCCCCCCGATATTATCTAGTGACAATGCCCACAATTGCGTATGTCATTTTTCACTTGTAAAGAAACATCAGTAGGAACTGTCAGGTCTCATAAATGTACTGCTTACACTATTTCATAAAATAACCCATGCTAAGACAAATACACTTTCACTATACCACTATATTACGTCTCCCCTTCATTGTTATCACACTATGTGCAGTTGCATTATAATTCTAACACTGAAGCCGACCCTCCCACTCAGCTACTATGGTACACCTTCATCTCTTGTATATTACTCGTACATCTCCTGCTCATTACATCCTGTACTCATGTCAATCTTCAAAACACAAATACTCAAGAACAGCTAATAGTTATCTCTTTCCAGTCCACATACATGCACTGTATGCTAACTTGCACTTTACCATCATCTGTCATAATTTACATGTGTCTACAACTCCTCTAGTTATTTCTCCCTGGCACCTTTCTCCTTAGCTAATGGACAAACATCTAACTTCCACAATACCCATATAAGATTCTCTATGTTATATTACTACATCACTTAAGAGGCTTTGTGCCTGCTGAATGGCACACAGCAACGGTTATCCCACTCCACAAGGGGGGAGTCACCATGGACCCTGCCCCATTAGTCTGACGAGCCTGGTCTGCAAGGCCATGGAACGTATCATCATGGAACGTATAAACAAAGACATTGGTAATCTCCAAACTCTGGATCCCACCCAGTTCGGGTTTGTAAAAGGCAGATCATGTCTCCTAAACCTGATAGACTTCTTTGAAACAGTCACCAAAGCCGTAGACAAGGGTAAGGTGATTAACACAGCTTATCTAGATCTTGCCAAGGCTTTCGACACCATCCCCCACTCTGGAATTATAGATAAACTCTCTAAACTAGGTATAAATTCCTATGTCACAAGATGGGTTGCCAACTGGCTCACTGACAGAACCCACACTGTGAAAGTAGCAGACTCCAAATCTGACTTCAGACCAGTGACAAGTGGAGTACCACAGGGTTCAGTCCTGGGCCCTCTCCTGTTTGGTATCTACTTCTCTGAAGTACAGGCTAACACAGAAGGTCTTTGGCTAACGAAGTTCGCAGATGACTGCAAACTAGGAGCCATAATCGAAACTCCTAACGATGTGGACATCCTACAAAAGGGCCTTACTGAGACAGATGCCTGGTGTCAAAGCCATGGCCTCAAGCTCAATGCCAAAAAGTGCATTGTCATCCCCTTTGGTAAAAACTCTGTACCCATGAACTACAACATAGGCGGTAGTATACTGAACACTGAAAGTGTGATAAAAGACCTTGGGACACAGGTGGACAGTAATCTCTCCTTTGATAATCACATCGCAACAGTAGTCAGGAAATCCTTCTACGTGGCACACGTTTGAATAAATGGGGACCGATAAGAAGGCATGCCCTTTGCTTAAATGAAAGTCATTTTGTGTTTTCCAAAGTTAAACAAGGCTGTTCATAAATAGATGAGACCGTGATAAATTTGCAGATTGTTTTTAGATATACTGGATGGTGGAGATGTTCTTTCTGTATGATGCAGCTACAAGTGGGAGTCCATATTCCAGTTTTTTTCCAAATGTGAACATCCTACAGTAGGGCCTCTCTGAGACAGATGCCTGGTGTCAGATCCATGGCCTCAAGCTCAATGCCAAAAAGTGCAGTGTCATCCCCTTTGGTAAAAACTCTGTACCCATGAACTTCCACATAGGCAGCAATCTACTTAACACCTTGGGACCCAGGTGGACAGTAGTCTCTCCTTTGATAGTCACATCATCACAGTAGCCAGGAAGTCCTTCTACGTGGCACACCTCATCATAAAAGGGTTCTCATCCAGGAAAAAAGAGGTCATTGTTACCCTCTACTCATCACTCATTAGACCCATTATAGAATACAACGCCCCTTTTGGAATGTACATCACAATACATCTGCAGCAGCTGAAAAGGCCACAGAAGTACCTCACAAAGAGGATTACTGGACTCAAACAAATGCCCTACACTGACCGCCTCAAAAAATTCCAGCTTTACTCTGTAGCATATCGCCTACTCAGAGGTGATCTCTGCCTAACATATAAAGCTATGTCAAACCCAGAGCTGTTGGACATGCTACACCTAAAGAAATCCCAATCCCTCCGAGCTACACGCTCTAGGGACCTAAACCTTGTCACCACAATAAACAGGATATGCTGGAGGGATAGATTCCTATCCCAGAGACTTCCTATACTCTGGAACAAGCTACCCATCTATGTCAAGCAAAGTTCTTCATTAGCACTCTTCAAGAAAAATCTTGATGAGTGGATGGGAAATAGGAAATACACACCTGGGGATCACTTCTGTGTCTCTGCTTGTCAGTGCCACAGGAAAATAAATTTCTTGGGTGGCGTAAGCCAGGGAACCTTGTTGGCTAGGCTTGCGTACGCCCTTGGGCCGATAGCCTAGTACCTACCTATGAACCTATGAAATATGTACATTACATTGGCTTGTTTTTTTTCTGTTGTTTGTCTTCTCTCGGCTGAGACTCATATTGGTAATTTTTGATCACTGTTCTACCTAGGTTCATAAATTCAGACAGATACATATAAATATCCATATTATAAGTTTTAAGTACAATACTGTCCATATGAATTTTACTATTAGCTAACTTAGAACATTAAGGAACACTGCCAACTCATCTTGTCTCTTATCTAAGCCCAAATAAGCAGTGTACAAACAGTAAGTAAAAGAACAGCAGACTTACTGACCAATATGTCACAGATGGAACTTAAATCCCACCCATATGGGATGGCATTCCATTTAACCAACACAACAACCATAGCCGGCCTTAGGCATAGGCCAACAAGCAGGTTTGTTTTTCCAGTATTTATTTATTTAATTAATTTTTAGTAAATAAATAGTTTCTTTAAAATATGTCAGAATTGGATAGGTTGGGACTTGAAACCACATATCAACTTGCATATGCTGAAAAAAAAAAAAAAAAAAAAAAATATATATACATATATATATATATATATATATATATATATATACTTGTAATATGATGCTGCATAACAATATAATAACAGTTATGAATGAAAAATATAGATTTAACTTCAGCATTTGACAGGGTCATACACAAAACACACTGACCAATAAAGTAGAACAACTAGGTATTGATGTACTCGATAAGATGGATAGCTCCATGGCTTACAGACAGGGCTTGGCAAGTATCATACAGCAACTGAACAGGTGAAATTCTTCGTTACAGCTAGGGTATCCCACAGGGCTCTGTCCTGGGCCCTTACTTGTCTAGATTGTATCAGACAACCTATGTAGAAGATTCTGTAGGAATGAGAAGTGTACTAATTGCTAATGCATGGAACAGACTACCAAATTACATTAAAGCAAGTACTAGTTTAGATATTTTTAAGAACAGACTGGACACTTATTATGGGAACAAGTGTTTTGGTATATTGTCAAGCTTGAAGGGCATTAATGCCCATGGCTGAAATATTTGTATGTATGTATGAAAATCTGAAGACGAAGACAAAGTATGGATGATGTAGGTAGACCAGGAGGGGGGCACCAGGTGGTGAGGGTGTGCTGTGGAGCCCTTTTGCCTAGGGTATTAGTTAACCAAAAGTCAGCCCTGTCAACAACTATTCTCTAAATCTCTTGGATTCTTACAAGGTAGGCTATAATGAGTCAGATTCTAAAAACTGAAGACGATGGTTAAGCAGCATTATGAAGAAGTATTTTTTTTTCCAGACAGGGCTGCATGTAAGTAACACAGCCTTCCACAGACTGTCTTGACATTAAACAATGCAGAAAATCCAGAAGGAAATTCTAAGTGGACAAAGAAAGAAGCAGTTTTTATTTTTAATTTTTTTGTTAATTAGGATCCTGGCTTTTGATAAAGAATGTAGACTAATGGTTTAAACAATACTTTTAGTTAGTAAAACATTTCCATTTATTGATTTAAAGAAAGAAACATTCTACATAAGCTAAGACAACTATTTTGCTTTTCTTGTATCTTTCTGTTTAAAATATATGTATGTGGTTGTGTTATGAATGTGTGTGTTGACAGTGAGTGCATATATTTGTATGTGTGCGTGTGTGTTTTGTGTATGGGCAGATGCACACCATGCCTCTCAACCTCTTAGCTCAAAAAACGTCTGTGTAAAGCCTAAAATAATGGGGAGACAAAGGTCCAAAAATAGGGACAGATTGTAAATATTGCTCTTAGAAGCTTAGAAATTTGTTAGAATAACAGGATTTGTGTTATCATGCATTTTCTGAAGGACATGAAGTCTGAAACTTAAACATATGTTATTATTAATGACTTTAATCCTCAGTGATTTGTTAGAAAGCAAAAAAAAAAATATGAGGAACAGACCAAATATATGAGGCACAAATCTGGACAGTTTAGAGGTAGGATGCATACATATATAAATGTGTCTATCACACACAGACACATCTACATATGTATTTCTATATCACTTACAATGCTATCCATTGCACCATACCGTGAAATATGATAATATACAGACTTCAGATTTATATGACTATGCCAGTACTTAAAAATAACAAAACAGGCTACAGAAATAAATTATAGAGTTGAGCTCTTTGAGACACAATATTGTTTGTCAAAGCCTACACTGACCTCATTAACAGTAATAACAGCTGCACTGACGCTCCAGTTTGGTTCTCAGCTAGGGTGCCTTTTTTGAGGAATATGGGTGCTTGTCTTGAGACAACATGTTTTTCTTTTTTCTAGCTGCATCACTTTCCTCCTGCATCTCAATGTCATGCCACAGATAAACTGTGCATTTCCAAACTGTCTTTAAATATGCGTCTGCTATCTGCGTGTATGTGTGTGTGTGTGTGCGCTCGCGCGTGTCTGCGCTTGCACAATGGAATAGTACAACAACTACTAGAGAATCTCAAGCCCCATTTGCTTGAATTTCAGTAACTTGCTGCTGATTGTTTCTGCTTGCAAGCAGGAGAAGACACAAAAAAGTTTTTTGCAGGGCGTCTATTGTAAACCTTTTTCCAAAAATATATTTTCTACTACTGACAGCTGCTATCCACTTCATTAGATTAACAATATAATCAAGACAGAATACATGTGGATGAAATGCATTTGTAGCAGATATGTTGATTATAAAAGCTTTTCTGCTGACCAGAGTCACAGGATGAAATATGAAGGGTAAGATCCAGTCAATTAATTAAAATACAGGAGATGTTTAATCAAATGTCTAAGTCTGTTCTGTTAATGCACAAAGAACATAAAGCGCCAAATATGCACCCTATTTGCTTTGTTACTACTTATGGTCATTACATAAGGAAGGTTTCAAAAATCATTAATAGCTTTTGGCCTATACTGCAGTCTGAAAATACATTGACCAAAATACTACCTAATAAATGCATTTATTTATTTGAATTACTGATATTTATTTACTGGAAAAGTCCAACTGGATAATTTTATCTGTTTTCAGTGGAGGCCCAGGGAGAAATGCTCCATGAGTAAAACAAAAAATACATATACAAAGGTGAAATTGACATCATATTACAAAATACTGTAAATGCATAGATTAATACCAATATTAATACATTGATGCAGCAGTTTGCGTTGTCGCCTCACAACAAGAGGTTCTCCGGTTTGATTCTAGGCTGGGGTGCCTTCTGTGTAGAGTCTGCATCTCCTCCTTGCATTCATGTGGGTTTCCTCTGGGTGCTCCCGTTTCCTCCCCTGAAAATTGACTCATGCCAAGTCAGACTTTACAGGTAAACAAATGTTAAATAAATAACTAAATAATAAATAAATATCACATATAGAATAATACAAATGTACCATCATTAAAACAAGATAAATACAATAACATGTAGCATTGAAATGTGTTGACATGTTATAATTGCAAGAGTTTAAGGAATGGATTTCGGCATATTTCAGTCACACGTAATGTAAAATAAAATCACATAAAGTCCTATATATCATACTCTTGACCATCTAAATATAATTTTCACCTTTGCAGGTAATGATAAAGTGTTTTGGGGTAAACAAAGGTCCGCAACATTTCTGAGATGGTTCATTAATAAGATGACTGGTGCTTTATTTGGTAGCAGTTCATATGGTATCTTATGGGTGACATAATAACAACCTGTCTTGATGTGTTTTATACATCATTTTGTGAATATATATGTGTGTTTGTGGTGTGCACGTGTACTGACATGTTGTATGGTTGGCTGTCGTGTTATATATTACAATTATGGTACAAAGATCTTTGCTAAGAATGCTTTTAAACAGTGTACAATAAATAAATCATCTTTCTCCTTTTAGAGCATTTGTGCAAATGTAATGTAATACAATTTCTGGATATAGCTTTGGTATGCAGTAAAGATGTATGTGATTTGTTTCAGCTATTCATGCTGTTGAGCTCACATACATAGTTAGTACATACTAGTTATCTGTCAGGAATTCAGTAACACCTGTCTTTAGCAGGACAATATTACAGTTGCTAGTGTATCAGGAGATGTCTTTTTCAGTGCATGCTCTGTGCACTGCTCATATGCAGTGTTTGTCATATCTCTACCTCTCTAAGAGTCAAATCATAAAGTAGAGAAGCTTCTGGATGGCCTCAGACTATCACAATTAATAGAAAATGGTAGAGGCCTATAGACAGTATATGATGGTGTTATTTCTTATCATAGGATATGTTAGTGAAGTCAGACTAGAAGTGTACATGTGGATTGGGAATGGCCACTGTCATGTCGAACCCTGACATCTGTAGAATTATGTGGTTGTGTACTAGTACTTACTGTGAGAGGTATTTTTCTTTTCTTCATGGTTGTGTGACCATATACATCAGTAAGGAGAGTTTGGGGGGCAAGGCATTCAATTTTTTTTGGGGGGGGCAAAGCTTTTTAACAGTATATTTGTTGTGTAGAATGCTTTCAGTCAATTATACTTCAGTCAAATGAGTTTTCAGTCATTTATGGCCACTGAGATCTCATTCGGTCAAATGAGTTTTCAACTAAATGCCAAATAATCACGCTCATGTGCATGTGCACGTGTGAATGACAATGAACACTGTCTGAAATGTAAGTGATAATAAATCAGAAAACCAGAATATCACACAGCAAAATGACTTGAGAAAATACCAAGGAACCCATCACAGCAAACATCCGCCGCCTGCTTAATGTTCTGTGCATGACACAAATTCTGCATTTGTATCTGCTATGTAGCTGAACTTATAACATATCACAGTCATATTTCTCCTCAGGAAACTGGAGCACAGCTATTTATGTTTGCATAGTGGTTATAAGATATTCAACTAGTTAAAGTTTTGATATTGCCTCAAGCCAATTATCATGTTTTATTTACAGCCAAGCATACTATCGTTTGATATTTTTTTTTCTGTCCTAATGAGCACCCTCCCAGTATTTGCTTTGGAAACCATTAAGCATTCTACTGATGTACCGCTTTATTGGCAATCAGAAAATGCATGATTCTCTTGCAGTCATTTAGGTTATGAAAGAAAGCAGAACATTGGGCATCAGATCAACTCAGAGCATTGCTATAATCAAAGCAGTATATAACCACTAAGCAAGGATAATATAGATATGCTTTGTATTCTCCTGTTTCTTATCACGTTGCTTGAATAGTAGCATTATTTTAGCATATTTAAAAAGAACAAGATCTTGACCAAAAACTCAATACATACTGCAAACCTCACAATTTGATTTTTACAGTCTCTGCTTGGATATTGATAAATCCTTAGCAGTATGTAAAGTATAGCAAACTACCCTTTTATGGTACCATAAGACCCATGAAAATGATCACACAAACATGAAAAGATTTCAGCGAAATGGCAAAAAATATATACAATGACACAGTTCTTTATAGTACAATCAAGCCAAAAAATCATACACACCATGGACACAGGTCTTTAGTTATTATTGCTTGTACAATTTTCTACCTAGCTTGTACTCTGAAATATTTGGCTTATAAAAGCAGACAATCATATAACTTGAAGGGTAAGGTTATTCCATAAAACTGGCAACTAGAAGTACAATTCCTTGAGCAAATGCTCATTAGGTGTCACTTCATACAAACATGTACAAAATATGGACGTCTGTAAGAATGAGATTACCCAACACCATCATTTCAGCATAGAACTTTTAATTAGAAGCACTAGTCCCTGAAATCCATTTGTCAACATACAGGTATTGTCACTTTTGTCAGATCTGGATCTGCTATTACCCAATAAGTGAAGGCCCCACAATTCCCTTAATTACATAGTATTTAGACAAGGCTAGACAAATCTGTAGTATTATGAAAAGCAATTCACCAACTCACATTTTTGAATAATAGTTTGCAAAAATAAAAATGCCAGTCAGTGTTATTTTTGCAAACCAATATTAAAGAACATGTATAGAATCCAGACATAATTAGAAAACACAATCGCTTTGAAAAGGGGAGCTTTGTAGGTATTTTGTACAGTCAGTTTTTTTGTTTTCTCAACCTCTTTCTTGCTGGTGCTCATTAGTTAAAGGGAGAGTTAATTGTAGTGCATGGAGCACACTGATTATGCACTAATATTCAAAATTGACAAACTAGTTAAGCACCATGGCGCATGACCAGACCTTAAATATTAAGCACCCCCTGTGAAAGCTGTTAAGGTCAGTTCCCACACTTGGCAGTAAAATCTGCATGTACTGACCAGCAAATGGCAGAGGTAGAATAAAAATAGTTTCTGCCTGTTGTCCGTTCTGGGAATGCGTCCCTAATTTCCTGTAATGAACTTAGAAACTTGCTCAAATAACAAGACTTATGTTTGCATGTATTTTCTGAAGATACAATATCTGAAAGTCCAATGAATGCCAATATTTAGTGACTTTAATCCTCAGTGGTTTGTCTGAAAACCACAGATTTTATAAGGAACAAATCAAAAATATGAAGTAACAGTCTGGACAGTCTGTGAAAACAAGGTCAGTGGACAGGCATAAAAGGGAAGTGTAAACATGATGTACAGCGTTACACTGTCTTTCTTATAGCATCCATTAACTGTTTTACAGCTTTGAAAACCAGCAAAGCACCTTGCGATTTTTTTCCCCATAACTAGTAGTACTTGCAGATAAAGCTCCATGCACTACAAAGAATTATGATTGTCTCACCAACCATAACTCTAAATTATGTGTTCTTGACATGGATGCCATGATTTACCTCTCAAGGGTCACTCTCAAGGTGAATTTGTTGGAATCCATGTCTTGAACACATAACAAGCAGGTTATGATTGCTGAGCCATTTATAATCCTCTATGTTTTTGATAGTTTTTAGTGTAGTGGAGTTTTTCTTAGAGGCTTTGGCTATTATGGGTAGTCCATATTCCAGTTTGGCCAAAAGGACTCCTTTGTCTATAGCTGCCCTGGATAGCTTGGACAGGTAGGGTGAATATTGCTTCAACCAGAAAAGAAGTAAATTGACTTTTGCCCTTGATTTTTTATATGGGTATTAAATGTTAATAATTGGTTTATCCACAAAAGACAAAGACATAATTACAACCGGCTATAACATAATAAGACTAGACAGATTAAAAAAAAGGGGCAGTGGTGTATCCATTATATACAAAGACACCCTCAAATTTGAACAGTTAAACTGTGCCCCTCCTGACCTACCTAACTTGGAAATCCTAACAACACGTCTAGTGATAAACCCAAACAAAAAAAGAAGTTATGTACTCACCATAACGTTCCATGTTTGTTGTCCATCTCACCGTTAATTCTTACAATGATGGGTTCGTAGCCGATCCTCGGCTCTGACTCGGCCGAATACTTAGCTGAAAGTCTCAAACATGGCTCGTGGCAAGGAGGTATCCCACAATGCAGTGGTGTAATTCCCCAGATCTTGTTTGCTGCTAATACTGAACAATATGTACACTATATACATATCTACAAACATATACATATAAACATATATCCAAGTCCATACTATATGTACTGGAAGGAGAAACAAGCTGAGACAAAGAACTCCTGAAAGTAGTAAAAAATCTACCAGGTCCACAAGGAGTCTTTGGCAGGGGGAAGTAGGGAGGGTTCGTAAGAATGAATGGTGAGATGGGCAACAAACATGGAAAGTTATGCTGAGTAAATAACTTCTTTGTGTTATGTTGTCCTATCTCTCCTTCATTCTTACAATGATGGGACAGCGTCCCTAGCACTTTTTTCCTGGGTGGCTTACGGAAGTACACCTTTAAGCACCGTGGAACCAAAGGATGCACTGTCCCTGGAGGCCAAATCCACTTTGTAATGAGTGATAAAAGTATGTGGAGTAGACCAAGTAGCTGCTGCACAAATATTATCTATGGGAATTCTGGCTTGAAAGGCAGATGATGTAGCCATTGGTCTAGTGGAATGAGCCTTCACTTTGAAAGATAAATCTTTGTGATTTAAGTTATAGATGAATGTAATATAATTTGAAAGCCAATTGGAAAGAGTAGTTTATGAGACTGAGGATCCTTTTTTTGCATCAGAGAAAGATACAAATAATTGGTCAGATTTTCTGAAGTCTTTGGTTTTATGAAAATAGAATCTGAGTTATCTATGCACATCCAGTTGATGTAATTTGTACTCTGCCTTGTTGCTATGATTAGGAAAGAACACTGGAAGTTCTATGGATTGGTTTATGTTGTTTGGAGAAGAGACTTTAGGTAGAAAGGATGGGCTTGTACGTAAGGATACCCTATCTTTATGAAAAATCAAATATGGTAGTTTAATAGAAAGAGCTTGCAATTCTGACACCCTTCTAGCAGAAGTTATAGCCACTAGAAACAAGGTCTTCCATGAAAGGAACTTGAGGTCTGAAGATGAAGAGGGCTCGAAGGGAGGTAATGTGAGATGAGACAAAACAAAATTTAGATCCCAAGGATAAAGGGGTTCCTTAAAGAGAGGTCTTAATAAGGAAGCACCTTTTAAGAAGGCTCTACACAACCATGTGACATTAAGTTGGAAGTAGCATCACCGATATGAAAATTTGAAATTGCAGCAAGTTGAACCTTGATGGTTGCTGCAGCTGAGCCTTGTTGAAACAGTTCCATCAAAAATTCTAAAATAGAATGAAAAGGTGCAGAGAAAGGATCAATGATCCTGTCTTGAGTCCAAAGGGAAAACCTCTTCCATTTACTAGAATACAGCTTACTAGTGGAAGCTTTGTGCGAGGACATTAAGATATGTCTAACCATAGGAGTGGAATTGTGAAGCCTGACTAAGTTGGGAAGTGGAGCAGCCAAGCTGTCAGTTTTAGGGTGTGGAGAGAAGGATGAAGCTCCCCTGACATATGAGTCAGCAGATCTGGCACTGGGTCCAGAATCCAAGGCTTCTCCTGAAGATGAGACCAAAGGAAGGAGAACCAAACTTGGCGAGGCCAGTAAGGAGCAATGAGAATTATCCTGCTTCCCGAGCATTGTGCTTTCTGAATTACTCTGGCTATAAGAGGAATTGGCGGAAAGGCATATAGAAGTCCCGAGGGCCAGTTGTGAGCAAAAGTGTCTCTCGGTGTCTCCCCCAGAGGGGGGATTAGGGTAAAGTAGTTGCTGCACTTGGCATTCATGGGAGTGGCAAAGCGATAGCAGCAAGTCTGTCCCCATGTTTGGAAAATCATTTCCACTACATTGTGATTGAGAGACTACTCGTGAGGCATTAGGATTGCTCTGCTCAGCTTGTCCAGTTTCACGTTGGACTTCCCCGGAATGTGCATTGTGATTAGAAAGTTCTGGGAAAAAACTGCCATACTCTTAGGGCTTCTCGACAAAGGGGGTAAGATCTAGTTCCCCCCTGCTTGTTTATGTACCAAACCACAGATATATTATCTGATTGAATTGCAATAGTCCCTAGAGGGAGACAGTCTTGAAGTGCTTGCAACGCAAGAAGCACTGCTCTCATCTCTAAAACATTTATATGCAAGTGAGCTTCATGTTCTTGCCATCTACCTTGGACTGTTCTTCCAAGATAATGCCCCCCCACCCTATCTGGGAAGCGTCCGTGGTCACTGTAGCTATAGGTTAAAGTGGAACAAAGGGTCTGCCCATTGTCACATGAGTGGAGTGTATCCACCATCTTAAGTAGTTCTTGCAAGATTCCGTTATTCTGATCAGATGAGGCATTGGATGCTCTTGAAGTGACGATTGGGAGAATAATAGCCTTTGAAGGATCCTCATGTGAATTCTAGCAAGAGGGACCAGTGTAATCGTGGAGGCCATTGTTCCTAATAATTGTAGAATTATCTTTGCTTTCACTTTGCTCTTGGGAATGAGGTGAAGTATTTGCTGTCTGAGTGCTATAACTCTTTCTGTTGGAAGATGCGCTACCATAGATTAAGTGTCTAGATCTGCACCTGTGAATGTAATATGTTGACAAGGCAACAAGGCAGATTTTTGAAAATTTACTGTAAAGCCCAGCTGATTGCATATGTCCAAAGTTAGGTCCCTGGCTTGTAGAAGTAGATGCTTGTTGGTGGCAGGTAGGAGCCAGTCGTCTAGATAAGGAAACACACGGAATCCTAGACATCTCAAGTGAGTCGTGACTACTGCCATACATTTGGTGAACACTCTGGGGGCTGTAGTGAGACCAACGGGCAGAGCTCTGAACTAGTAATGGCTGGCTCTCAGCCAGAAGCGTAAGTACATTCCTGATGTCCTGTCCATATTTATGTGGTAGAAAGCATCTTGAAGGTCTGTCAAGCACATCCAATTGTCTTTCCCTAAAAAGGGAAGTATAGACTGCACTGTCACCATTCAGAACTTTGACTTCTTGACAGATTCATTTAACTTGCTTAAGTCTAATATGGGCCACCAGTCCTCTGTTCTTTTTGGCACCAAAAAGAATCTTGGGTAAGTTCCGAATCCTATTTGGTCTGTGGGGACTTCTTGGATGACTCTTTTGTGGAGCAACTTTAGAATCTCTATAGTTGCTTGTTCCCTTAGATTGGGTGGAATATCTGGGATTGTTTTGGTCTGTGGAACAAGTTTGGAAAAAGGGATGGAGTATCCTCTGGATATTATATTTAGTACCCATTTGTCATTTGTTATTTTTTGCCAGGCTTATGGGTACATTGATAAACATCCCCCAACTGCCTCCAGAGTGGAGCAGTTGGGCCTCCTTTCAGGAGCGCTTATAAGGGCGTCCGCGAAAAGAATCACGGTCACCCTGGTTTTGCGGGTCCCCTCTGCCTCTGGGGCGGTGTCTACCATTATTACCTCCCCCTCTGCCCCTGAAGAAAGTATCACCCCATGTGTCTTGGAAAAATCTCTGGGATTTTTTGAACCACATCTTTCCACTCTTCTGATCTTTAGGATAAGGTCTTGAAGGTATGGAAAAACGTACTCCAATGGCAGAGAGAGTTTCCCTTTCTGCTTGCACTGGGCTAGAGTGTCTTTTACTTTGGGTCTAAAGAGTGAGAAACCATTAAAAGGGGTGTTAGTAAAGGTAGACTTAAAGGGCTCTGCAAAATTGCACAAGCACATCCAGGAGTGCCTCCTAAGGGAAACTCCAGAACCTGCTGCCCTGCTCACTCCATCTGCTGTGTATGATATGAGCCTCATGGAGGAGTTGCAATGGAATTTAAGGTGGACAGCTGGGTGGAGACCTTCTCATTCACCCATAGCATCTACGGGTACTCCCTTTGTTAGAAATTCCTTGCCCAAAGGGGCTGACAAAAATTTGTTTTGGCTCCGAGGGACCAGTTCCGTGGTGTCGGGTGACTCCCATGCCTTTCGACTAACCAGGTCCATTAGTTCATCGAAAGGTGGAGACACCCAGGTGGCTGAAGGTTAAGACCCAAAAGCCTTCAGGTACACTGACTTCTCATCAGAAGGGGTGGTGGTCTGCCAGCCGCCTCTTTGCTTGAGGATTTCTAGAATATCTGCAAATGAGATATCATCAGAGGGTGACCATGGGGACCCTTCTGACTCATCGAGGTCAGTGTCTGAGGTGATGGACTCATCTGGGGAGTCAACATGCTTCCTTTTGCAGGTTCTCTTCCGAGGTGGCTCCTCAGAAGGATATTCTAGGGAGACCACAGATGAGAGGGGTTCACCCAATGGAGGATCCTGAGGCTCTGGGTCTCTGCTGTCTTGAGGAATGGGTGGTGCTGGGACAGCGGCCGGTGCCTTGGGGGGACAAGTACTGGTATCCTTCTGTGGTGCTGAATGGGTAGACAACATGCTCCTCATCAGCTCAAAGCTGGATCCCACCAGCTCCAAATACTCCCTCAGCTCTGAGGAGACAGAGGAAGGTAATGGAACCAACAAGATTGGACCCGAGCCGACGCTCCAAGGGGTAGGCTCAGCACCGAAGAAGATTGGAGCTGAGAATCCCCCTCAGGGCTGACCTGGGAACCTCGGCTCCCAGACTCACCGTATGGCACAGAGAGAGTCGGAGCAGATGTTAGCTCCATGAACACCGAAGGGGGTCCCAGAACCAATGGGTCCACAGTAAGTGGTACCAAGCACTCCGGCTCCGAAGGACCAACTTGGTGCAGAGGAGAAACAACAGTGGGCACAGTAAGCTCTGAGACCAAATGGGTGGGAGCCAAGAATAATTTAGTCAGCACCGGTGACTTGAGGAGTCTATGCACCACTCGTTCCTCATCATCATCTGATAAGCTCCTTGTAGACCTGGAAGATAGGGAAGGAGATCGAGACCTATGGAGGATTGGCAATCTCAAGGTCGGAGAAATCGGCAAAATCTCAATGAACCGGCTCCAAGTGGAGGTATCTTGTGGCTCTGAAGGCTTTGGAGCCGAAGTACTAGGCCTATCAACCAAAAGGACTTTGGAAGTTTGACTGGCTGCTCTGACTGAGCTGATGTAGCAGCAGGTTGTCTTTTATGAGACTTATCCTTTTTTGAGGAAGGAGACGAAGAAGAGGAGGAAGAGCTAAGAATGGCTTCCTCAAAAGAAGGCTTGAAGAGAGAGCTCTTTTAGAATCAACTTGTTTCTCCTTTTCTGAAGAACTCTAGCACTAAATGAATGACAGAAGGTGCAGTCTTCTTGGAGATGGATGGCACCAAGGCAATAAAGACAAACAACATGTCCATCTGTAATGGACATTTTTTGCGAGCACTTTTGACATTTCTTAAAGCCCAAAGGCTTATGTTCTCTCTCCTTTTGGTCTTTAGACATTTGCAAGTTAAGACCCTAAAGGCGACAGCAAAACAACAAAAAAAAAAGTTTTATTAGCTAAGACTAATATGCTAAAGCTAAACAAAAGGTTACTACAGGACAACACAAGGAGCGACAACCAGGGGAAGAAAAATAGAACCTCTAACTAAAATTAACTAAAATGGTTCTATTTTCCAGACAAAACAGTCAAACAGTACAAGCCCTCTAACTTAAATGGGCATATAGCTCTCTAACTTAAATGAGCTATAAAGACACTAACAAATGAACAACCACCACTACATGGCATAGCAAAGGGGCCTAGAAAGACACGGCAAAAGCAGTGGTAAAGGGAAAAAACTATCACTATTTAACAAAGAGCAGCAAAGAGACACAACGAGTTAAACCTAAAATAAATAAAGCTAAATATATGCAAAAATAGCAATTTTTGACAAAGGTAATAGAAAAAATATATCACAACTTAGCTACGGCCAAGATGAGCGCATCCAACCTCGTAAAGCGACAAATGAGATCTGGGGAATTACACCACTGCATTGTGGGATACCTTCTTGCCATGAGCCAGGTTTGAGACTTTCAGCTAAGTATTTTGCCGAGTCGGAGCTGAGGATCAGCTCCAAACCCATCATCGTAAGAATGAAGGCGAGATAGGACAACATAACATCAATTGTTATTATAACTGCCTATCTTCCCCCTTGCAACAACCTACCCATCATTGAAAATCTACTTTCGTGGGCATCATCTACTTTCAACCAAGAAACAATTATCCTTGGTGACTTCAACTAGGATTGGCACTCCAGTTCCTCCAACAACCTCTCCCTCTTCCCAAACCTTTACAATTTCACCCAAACCATTTCCTGCCCACTCAATTAGACACATGTTCCAAAAAAGGCAGTCTACACTTGACTGGATACTGACTAACAAGCCCAACCTAGGTCACCTAGCTGGCTGCCTTTAAGACTCCCTCAGTGACCACCCTCCTACCTTCCTGTACAGGAAATGAGTACAGACCCAAACCAACATAATATATAAATTCATCTGTAACAAGAAAAATTTCTCCCCTCCATGTTTAACTTACTACTTCAACAAAGCAACGGGTCACCTTTTAAAAACCTCCCCCTGGATCAGGCTGTACAGTACTTCAATAATACCTTTCTCAACATACTAAATAACCTTGCAGCCACAAGAAAAATAAGATTAAAATGTAAGCACATACTCTGGCTAACAAAAGACACAAAATCACTATTGAAACAAAGAGATGGAGCTTGGTTACCATATCACACCACCAAGGATAAAACAAACCTCTCCACATATCGCCAACTCTGAAATCTAGCTAAGAAACAAATATTAGACAAACAAACTTACTTCCAAACATGCCAACAAATCCACCAAAACAACCCCCAGAAATTCTGGCAAAACATTAACAACCTCCTCAACCCCAGGCTATGTCCCAACCCCTCCGCCAGACACCTCGAACATAACTGACCCCATAGCTACACTATTCAACACTCATGTTATTAACACAATCACATCTCTCCTAGGTAACCAACCAACACAAGGTAACCAACCAACACAACCTCTAACCATATCCACTCCCTCTTCAGTTTCCCCTAACCCCTTTACATTTACTCCTATCCAAAATAGCTACATAAAAACACTCCTTTCCAAGCTTAAACCCTGCTGTCTAGCAGCAGACCTACTATCCAGTGAAAACCTCAAAATAGCTGCCCCCTCAATTGCCTATCCCATATCAGTCCTGATCAACTCTTCTTTTGCAGAGCAATATATCCCATCTATGGAAAATATCTCACATTATTCCCCTACACAAAGGCAGAAGAACCTCTAAAGAACTAACAAACTACCGTCCCATAGCCATCCTCTCCCCCCTAGCTAAAATCTTGGAAAAATGCATTCACAACCAACTCATTAACCGTTTCCTCAGTGACAACCTCCTTTCCCCGACTCAACAGGGCTTTAGGCCAAAACATAGTACCACCACTGCCCTTCTATCTTTTACCAGCACTATCCAAAGTCTCATAAACGAAGGCTAAATTGTCTCATCCATTTTCCTTGATATGTCAAAAGCCTTTGACACTATTTTTCACCAAATCCTACTCAACAAACTGTCTTCCTATGGTCTTAGCTCAACTGCCCTGTCCTGGTTCAATAGCTATCTCTAACTGTCAGCAAGCTATCAAATGGGAAAACACTCTTTCCCCCTTTATCTAATCTCTGTTGGAGTACCCCAAGGTTCCATACTTGGCCCCCTTCTCTTTACAGTTTTTACAACTAACCTCAGCTCTGCAACCCAGCTAGTCTCCACAGTCCAATACACAGATGATTCCACACTTATTTGCTCAGCCCTCACTCCCCAGGAACTACAAACAAAAATGCAAACTTCTTTTCAGGATATAGAAAAATACCTCACTAATCACCAACTCATATTAAACCCTAACAAAACCAAGATAATAGTATTCAGAAATAACAAACCAAAAACATGCCAGTCCCCTCTAACAATACTTTCCTCAAATAGAACCAATATAGAACCCACAAGCCAAACAAAACTTCTAGGTGTCACAATAGATGATAACCTAAGATTTGATAGTCACATAGCCCTCACCATCAAAAAGGTCCACACCAAACTAGGTGCCCTATATAGAGCCAAACCATACCTCACTGAAAGTGCCAGACTAGCCACCTCCCACTCACAACTGCTTTCCACCTTCTTCTACAGATCCCAAATATTTACCAACCTACATAAAACAGACCTGAATACTCTAGAATCCTGCTAGAACAAAACTGCCAAGTTTGCTACAGGCCACCCATACAGAACCCACCACTGCTCAGTACTCTCCCAACTCAATTGGCTAGAAGTCCCAAACCTGTTAACACTCAATCAACTGACCATAGCCCACAAAATAATACACCAACTCAATGTCTGCCCCACACTTACTAACCTAATCCAACTTAGTATAAATCACAGATCACTCAGATCCTCAAAAAAACTAATGTTAAAGGTTACTCAACCGCACAACACACAAGGCACCTCCCTCTACTCTTATAAAATTGCCAAGTTCTGGAATAATCTTCCTTAACCCATAGCAAAAAAAACCTAACTGTCATGAGTTCAAACACCTAAAAGAACATTTAGCAAATCACTGACTCTTCTCCTTCCATTCTCCTGGCTAAGTCTACCCACTCCCCAACTACATCTCATATTACAACTATACCCCAACTACATCTCATAATACAACTATACCCCAACTATATCTCATATTACAACTATACCCCAACTACATCTCATATTACAACTATACCCCAACTACATCTCATATTACAACTATACCCCAACTACATCTCATATTACAACTATACCCCAACTATATCTCATATTACTGCTCTTTCTCCATAACTACTGTTTATCTCTTCATAGCTAACGTTTTTCTTACATTTCTCCTCTTAGAAACTAGAGTGGTTTTAAATCCTAGGCAAGCACACCAATCTTACATTGTTCCATTCCTGGCACTGTTAACATATGTCTCCTTTTAACAAATGTTTGGTCAAACACATTGTTTTGAAACTGTATTTCATGTCTTTACCATAATTAACTGTTTGCTTTTTGAAGTATACATTGCTACATATCAAACATTATTAAAATTTGTTAGTATGGTTAGAATTCTCTACTGTATGTCAGGAACTTTTCTCTCCGGGTCTCCGCTGAAAATGGGCTTTTGGCCCAGATGGACATTACCCGATAAACAAATGTAATAAATATGTATTTGAAGGACTTGGTTGTTTCTATTGGTGTGCCATGAAGTGTGAGGATATTGATGGACTTTGGTGGGTTTTGAGTTTGGCTGGTGCCAAATAGCGAGCTCTTTGTTTTTGTACGATTAAGTGTTAGCCTGTAGTCAATGAGCCAGGAACTGAGGGAGTTAAGTTCTTTCTGTAGTTGTCTTTCTATTGTAAAGCAGTTGCAGCTGTACCTAAAGATTACCACGTCATCAGCATAAAGACTTTATCTTTCTTCTTATCTCCTAGAATTAATTTAAGCCAATCAAAGCTTCAGGACAATCTCTAGAAATGTAATGGGTCATGATGGGTCGTCAAAAGTTTCTGAAGAGAAAAACAAACAGTGAAATAAGTAATTATTTATAACCAAAACCACCACATAACTGCATTAAATAAACTAAAAAATAAGAAATGCTACTCAGAAGACTTTTTTTTTATAAGTACTTATTTACTTAAAACTGGCAACATGTCAGGTCACAGTTTTGATAATTTAATGAAGCACCGCCAAAGGAAAGATAATTTAACTGATTTATACTAAGGAAACTATCCAATTCTCTGCCTTTAGCTCTTGTGGTGATGTCATCTCATGCTTCTGACAATTTTTAAAGAACAAACTTTTGATCTGGAAAACTGCAAATTATTTTCCCAAATTATTTTAAGATTGCACTTGCTTGATGTAGGTGAGTGCAAGTAACATTTCTCACTTAGTGAAGATTTGTTAAGTATATGCGTTGAAACATAAATGCCTAATCTAATCTTTCTGGGGATGGTGTTCTCTGAAAACACTGTCTGAAGTAAAGATGAGGCAATTGCATTTTTGTAAGTCTGTATCCCATGAATCTATATACCCCTACTATTAATTATAATAATAATATAAAAATATAATACAAATAAATATAATTTTTTGTTGGTTTGTAAGCATAACCAAACATCTGGCCAGCATACTAAATACTTTATACCTTGCAGGAGCCAAATGACAGACATATGTCCTACACGCAAGGTGTAAGGTACCTATGTGACATATGAGTGCTTAATCCTAAGAACTGAAGTACCCCAGAAGAACCACAGTAACCCCAGACTAAAGTAATAGCGTGTACATTCAGGAAAGGAAGAACATCCATTGTTAAGTTAAGATCTTATATGGCTGTATTATGTCATTCCTTGTCACTGTCATAGTATTCATCAGGTACAAAAGTGAATGAAAAGTATGTGAGGAGGAAGCTCCAAAAGAGTCCTCAAAACCTATGGAGGACGGCCCTGGCAAAATCCACCCTGGCCCTACAAGTATCATCCAACTTGTATTGTTTGGTAACAGTGTAAACACAAGACCAAGTAGCAGATTTCAAAATGGATCCAGTACCCAGACCCTTGAAAAAAAGCACCAAAAGAGGTTACTGCCCTGATAGAATGAGCACAAACAGGAGAAAAAAGCTGCTTGCCTTGAGAAGAATATCAAAAAGAAATGGCCTTAGACGTCCAGGAGGATATGGTTTACTTTGACATCGCCAAACCCAATTTTCTGATATAAAAGAAAACAAAAAGCTGCTTAGATTTCCTGATATGTTTTGTCTTGTCTAGGTAATATCTTAGCTGTCTATGTAAATCCAAGGTATGAAGAACCCTCTTACTAGAATTCTGTTGAGAAGGGGAAAAAAGAAGAAAGATGGATGGATTGAAATCATTAACCACCTTGGGCATAAAAGGATTGGTGCAAAGAGGCACCCTGTCCTTGTGAAAAAACAGAGAGAGTAGAACTGCCATGTTTGCTTAAAGTTCAGAGACCCTATTGGCAGAAGTGAATTGTACAGTCACCCATGTACGATGTTGTAGAGAAGAGGAACCTGCAGGTTCAAAAGGGGACTGGGTCAATTTCTCACAAACAAAATTAAGGATCCAAGAAGGAGGAATATAAGCTTTCTTGAAGTTGAATGTTAAGGATGCCTTCAGAAATTGTATGACTTCAAATCTAGAAGCCAGAGGTGGATTCAGAGGCAGATAAGTGGAAATGGCTGTCAAATGAACTTTAACAAATGAATATGCCAAGCCAGAATTGAGCAACTCACACGAATAAGAAAGGAATGTAGGAATACTGAAAGACAAAGTGTTCCAAGTCCTGCTTGAGACACCAGATAGAAAATCTCTTCCATTTATTTGCATATGATTTTCTAGTAGTGGGTTTTTTGGCCTGCAAAACCCAGAGCACGTCCTCAGAAAATTGGTGTGTAAAAGGAATCAGTGCCCTATCTCGCAAAGTGCCAAGTGAAGGGTGGGTAAGTAAGAGTGAATGACAGATCGCGTACTTTGTGTGAGAAAATTCATCCTGTGAGGTAACATGCTATGATTGTCCCTGCCAGATGAAAGAGAAGGGGGAACCAGTGCTGTTTGAGCCAAAAGGGAGTCAGCAGCAAGATTTTAGGCCTGTCCCACATGATCTTGTACAGGACCATTTGCAGCAGAGGAAGAGGGGCATAGGTATACAGAAACATCCTCTTCCAAAAAAGACATGACATCCACTTTTAATCCAGAAGACTTGGCACTCTTGAACAGAACTGGGGAAGCTGCCTATTCAGAGGGGAGGCAAAGATCTATTTGATGAGTACACTACTGATGCACAATGTCCAGAAACAGTTCCCTGTTAAGCATCCATTCATGATGATTTGTCCTGGGCCTGCTCAAAGAGTCTGCCACAAGATTGTGCTCTGAGGGACTATAGACCTCCTAAACAACCAAGTGATGGTGAACTGCAAAATCCCAAGCCTGAAGAGCTAGCCTGTAAAGAAGGTAAGATTTTGTGTCCGCCTATTTGTAGATGTACCACATGACTGTGTATTGCCAGTAAAAACCTTTAGAGGACACGGAACACAAAGGGAGTGAAAAGCCTGGAGAGAGAGGATTAGTGGCCCTATCACTTTGATGTTGATATGGCCTGCCAGTTGTTGATGAGACAAACTTAATTGGAGACATTACCAACCAAACACTGGAGCAACAGAGGAATGAGAGTAGAAATAACGTAAAACAATTTATTGAACGTTTTCGTCCAGTAGACTTCTTCAGAATAAAACTTCCATCTTTATCTCAAATATTTATACACATGCTACATAATTAATCAATTAGCAATCTAATAATTCAATAAAACAATAAATGCTTTATAAAACTGTTTTAAAAACTTAAAATACATTTTATACCATATTTTTACAGTATTTCATGTTAACTATTATTAACTTTTGTCCCCAGTTTCCTATCTGCCAAAAAACACTTTATGTTAATCATATAATTTAAACCCGGTGGGGCATCCACCCCCAACCTCAATTGCCATAATGTTTCTTCTCTTTCTACCTTATTCTTCATATTCCCACCTCTTAAATCTCTCTTTACATGTTCTAAAATGGAAAATGTAAATTTCTTATACAACTGACACTTTATTGAATGTCTTTGCTCTTGATTGCATAACAGTGTTCCTTTATGTGTTTACTAAGACTTGTTGTTGTCATACCTACATAATAGGCTGCACAGCCTGAGCATAAAACAATATAAACAATATTGCTCGTTAGACAACTATATCTACCATCAATACTGTTAGTCGTTAATTGGAGACATCCATGTACAGCTCCTGAGTAGGGAGAGGAACCTGAAAACACAGGCTGCCGACAAAAGAAGGCTTAGATGGATAATTTCTCTGAAACTTAGGGAAAAGAAGATACAAAGATTTGTCTTAGATCCTGCATGATTTATCTTGAGGGGTCTTAAACAATTCAGCAGCTGCAGTGCCAAAGAGATTCTGGTTGTCTAAGGGGGGGGGGGGTCTAACAATTTAGCCTTGATGTCTTCAGGTGGAGCCTGGAGGCAAAACCAAAAATACCTCCTCATGACACATCCAGAAGGCATCATCATCAGCATCATAGCTGCATTTAACGGAATGATGAGCCATCTTTGAAGTAGAGTTCAAAAGGGAAATGGACAAAGACTTACCCTCCAAATCAGGCATATTAGACAGAATGCCCTCAACTTTGGAGAGAAGAATCAGGACTTACCAATCCAAAATGGTCTTGTAATTAATAGCCATGAAGGCTAAGACAGCTGAAGAATATACCTTTTTACCATGCCTGTCCATGGCATGGCTGCCCTTATCAGAAGGTGAAAGCTTAGAACAGGGCAGCAGCTTGGATGGTTTATCAGCGTCCACAGAAATAACAGCATAATCAGAGGAAGGGCTTTTATGCAAAACTTTTTGAGCTTCAGGAACTTTATAGAACTCATATGGCTTCTTAGGGGCAGGAGATTGAGAATTAGGGGTCTGATAAGTTGCAGTGTAAGTATCCGAAATGGCATCCAGCACTGTAGGCACTGCAGAAGGCTGAGGCGAGTCTATTTGCCAGAGCTCATAATACCTGTTTTGAACATCAGAAACCTGGGAGCAGTCCCACTTAAAAGGTTCCATCATATGAACTAGTGTATCCTTAAAGGACAATTCTTTCATGGAGAGTCAAGGAGTCAGAAGAAAGTGAATCCTGGTCTTCAGATCCCAGGGTATTAGGAGAGTGGATCAGAGAAGAGTAAGCCAATGACTGCTCACCAGAAGAATCAGAGTCCCTCAGACATTTGGAAGGAGTGGAAGACCAGGGAAAAGAAGCAGGAGCAGATAATCCTTGAGGTGACTTTAGAGCCGTAAGAGCATTGAAAGGCCCCTGCGTAAAAACCTACCACTCTTTGTGGGGATCTTAGCCAAAGGGGGCCACATGCCTAGTCTTCTCTTTCTTTTTTAAAGGAACATCAGCTTTAGTAAACCTATGAGGTTCAGGCCCCTGCCCAGATTCAGTGAGGGAACCAGGCACCTCTTCCCTAACAAGTATTTGGGAAATGTCCTAGGCCTCTCCATTATCATCATCTGAGGTTCCCCCTTCACATCTGCACCAGATGTAAGCAGAGCCTCAGTGGATGTGTGAGCAGACAGCATGGTGTCAGCCTTCAACTGGGTCATGGCAGAGGAAGCTGAGGTAGGCACTGGAGGCAGGAAAGTGTCAGGGTCAGAATGCATAACTGTGGAGTGTCTTAGGGACAAATGCCTGACAAATCTCACACAAAGTATGGTCGTGCATCTCACCCAAATAAGGCAATTTTTGGGTTTATCTTTATCAGGAATCTGCCTCCCACACTCACATTTTGCATTTGTGGATAACATGTAAACAAAAGTAACAGGAACAAAAAAATGAAGGAAGAGACCCCAGTGGATTTATCTTTAGAAGGCTCAATTGTTGAACCAGCTTGGAAAACTGCTTGCAGACCAAATTCAGAAGTTGCATTCAGACTGGCGGCAAAGAAGTTATGAGGTTTAGGTGCTCGTATGTCACATATGTACCTTATGCCTTGCTCGCAGGGCATGCATCTGACATATGGCTCCTAGAAGGTGTAAAGGCTTTTGTATGCTAGCTGGACGTTCAGTTATCCTTGGCAGGATATCCCTAGACTGAAGAATACTGCAACAGTGATAAGGAAGGCCATCCAACTATACAGACAAATGTAATTTAGGTGGTTATCTTGTAAGCAAGTTTGTTTAAAGCTTTCATTTAAATTTCCTACTCCTATTTTTCCTTCAGAATATTTTGAAATCAGAATTAACATAATTCCTTAATTTCATTTTCAACAAAAATGACAATTTCTGATAAGTTTGAAGATTCAAGTTGACCCACATCAAATAACTTACTCCTATAATATTTCTATAATGCTATTACCAAATTACTAGTTAATTCATTCAAGAAATTGGGACACTTATATGTCTATTAGATATCTTCAATTGTATTGGTCCACCATCTGGAAAAATATGTATTTAAGTACTTGCTTTTTCCAAATTATGTTACTATCATAGTGCTTACTTTACCCCTGCAAATTTTGTCGTCATTTCTTTTCCTTAACTGGTGTTTTTTGTATGACTTGTATTCAGTATCAGGCCAATGTTTTACAGACACACGCACACACTTACATATGCATATGTTAGCGCAGTTCAAATTTTTCCTTTCTGGAACAATCTTTATTTTATTATTTATTTAATTTAGTTTGCTTAGTGAGGTAGTACACTGATTACAATAGACTATTTGCAGGCACATCCGAGAAAGGAAGTCACATAAAATAAAACTTTGCAAATTCACAGAGTAATCATAGAAGGCAGATAATTGAAACAGTATGTAAATATTATTAACAGAGTGGCAAACAAATGTGAATTAATTTTAGTAGTAAATATGGGGGGAAGCAGCAGGTGAGAACAGAGGGTCAAAGTAGAAGTGATGCAGGTGAGGAGAGAGTTGGGTTATGTGTTCAGTGGAAAAGTACTTGCATGCAGATTTTTGATGGAGGTGTCTTTTGAGTTGTGCTCTGAATGTGGGGAAAAATTAAACTTTTTTTTAGGTGAGGGGGTGGGATTGCCAGAGTTTGGGTGCAAGACTGAAGAAGGAATGGTCAGTACAGTGCAGTTTGGATTGGGGTGTCTGGAGTGAGGGAGTTTATTGGGTAAAGTTGTAGAGGGTGGTTTTGTTATGGAGTTTGGCTGGAAGAGGTGGGAGGGTGTCTGGCTGAAATCGTTTGAAACAAAGAGACCCTAGGATTAGTTCAGTTAAATAGAAGACTGGTAGCTTTGTGGCTTTGGAGAAGGTGATGCAGGGGTGGAGGCAGAGTGGGGTTGGGGGTGGAACTGGAAACAAATTGGCAGATTTTGTTTTCAATGGGCTGTAGAGTAGATTAGTTTTTTTTAGATGCAGTGGCTGTGATAGGGAACCTGTATTCAAGTTGAGCAAGGAGGACTCCTTTGCTTACTGAAGCTCTGTCTTAATGATAAAATAAAGGCACATTATTTGACTGGACTCATGCCAGTCTTTATGGCGTGGTGGGGATTCAAGTCCCAGAGACATGTTTCCTCATTACAATTACTTCTTCCATTGACAAGTATGATATTTCTATTATCTTGTTAAAGCTCAATGATATAAATATTGACAATTTTAAAGATTTTCATTACATTATGAAAACATTTAAGTTTGCTGAAAGTTTAAAAGTAAAAAATCAATGATCAGCAATATTCTTGCCTGCACATCCTTGATCTAATTATGCAAGTTTATTTTTCTTTTCCTTGTTTTGTTTACTGCAAGATTGCTTCCAGTGTTATGTTTTATTTTTTAAATTTTCAGATATTATTCTTTTTTAATATTTTGTTTCTTGTACCATCATAATAATCATCAATTCACTTTTTCTCATTTTTGACATGGAGTGGCATCATTTGTTGCTGTCTCACTCAATTCGTTGTCATCTCCTGTGTCCTTTGGCAGTCATGTCTGTCTGACACAGGTCTTATCTCATACAATCCATCCAGCTCCTTGCTGCACATTCTTGTTTTCTCAATATTTTTTCCTGTCACTCCCAAATCTTCATCACCAGATTGTCTACTGTTTTCCAGCCCATACTCTGAAAACTGCTGTAGTCTGTTCTCTTTGGCCTTCTCTACAATTGGAGCTATTTGGCTTCTGCTCTGATGTCCTCATTTCATCAGCTGTTCCCTAGTGTGCATCCTACCACTTGTCTCAGGCACTTAATTCCCATCACCTCTAGCTCCCTCAGCAGCAATGACTTCATTGCCCAGGTTTCTGTATCATATAGTAGTAATGGCTGCACCACTGTTTTGTACACCTTACTTCTTAGCTTCTTTGGCATTCTTCTGTCACACAGCACCCGTGATACTCTGTGCCAGTGGGCTGCAGTCCCTTCGATTGTAGCTTTTACGTCCTCATTCAGACTTCCCTTCTCCTCAACTACCCCAACTAGTACTTGAAACTGTTTAACTGTTCTGCCATTTCCCTTCCTTTCCCACTTTTCAGCTGCTTCTGATTCCGCCATTTGCTGCCATGGCAACTGCATTGTCTGTACTCAGTTTCATTCCATGTGCGTTCAGCTTTCAATTCCGTTTATCTGTCATTTGCTGAAGTTCTTGGTCAGAGGCTGCTTGTAATGCCACATCATCTGCAGTAGTTTTATTGATTTGTCTCCTCCAACCTGTAATTCATTAGCAGTATGAACAGCAGTGGGCTCCATGCTGAACCCTGACACACTCTTACTCCTGATGGGAACCCCACTGCGAGTCTGATCACTGTGTATACTTGTGTTACAGGGTCCTTGTACATAGCCTGTGCTAATTCTGCTGATATTTCTCAGACTTCAAACCATTGCAGGACGGCCAAAATCAGCTTTCTTGGAACATTGTCCTGTTTTTTCAAAGTCTAGGAATGCCCACGCAAACACTGAGTCAGTTGTCTGACATTCTGATCTGAATCCAAACTATTTCTTGTATCTTTTGCAAGCTAATCTTAATAAAGGAGGTATAAATAAAAAAGTACCACATAATATCAATTAAGTAGCTTTTTTCTTGAAGAGCATATTGCATTTTAAATGAAAGTAGGATTGGTAAGTGAAGCAGTCTACAAAAATAATGTTTTACTGAGAAGAATTTTTCAAGAGAGAGACCATGAATGGAATGAGACATTTTTTGAGTAAGCGAACTGTACCCTTGACATGTATTTGCAGGATATATAGTAATTGTCAATATATCTGATAACTTAATAACTTATCTCAGCAAGCATGGGTTCCAGTATCAGAAGATATTCATGCTTCAACATACAATGGGCCACTGGCAGTAGATGAATTGGTCTGTTTTTCCTGGGATAAAGTGGTAAAGAGAAGGATCAATACATCTAGATTGGGATGAGGACTACTGCAAGTGAAAGTATTTGGCCTACAAATCTAAGATTACAGCACTGGAAAATACAGAATTAGCAGGCACATGGGGTATACCCTTCCCAGTAATGGTTAAAGATGGTGGAATAGGTTATGAAATTACATTTGGATTTTTTTATTGTCAAAACTCCTTAATTCTGTGTGGCTCAAACAACTCCACACAGATAAACTAACCCAATTCTATGTAAAGCTGTAAAGCTTGTGACTACAATATGAATTACAGACAATGGCCTAGACTAGCCTGATTAATGAGAACATCACCTTGTTTTATTTGTGCAGATCTCCTAGCATTTGTTTTGCAAATCAAGCAGTGGATGGATACAGATCAGTAATCATGCGTTCAACACAATTTATTTCTAAACGTGAAGCAATTGCCTCTTTATTAGCATTGATTTCAGTAAGGCATCAGATATATATGTTCTAGTCATTTCATGAATTAGTTTGCTGTAAAAGAACCCTTCTGAATCAGTAAACCTATCTGCATAAAATAAATACTCAAGTAATATAGTAATTTCCCCTTTATGAAATTACCATTGCAGTTCATAAGTTAGCTCCATGACATTTACGCTTCAGTAGAAATACATGTCTGTTTCATTGTTTATATAGAAATTTTATTTAAATGCACAGGTGAAACACCTAATGTTACCACTCCATCATTTACTTTTAATATTATGACTGCATGATTACAATCTATTCAAGGGAGAAAGGTGGAGGCAATTCATAGACAATAGTGGCAGAAAACTGTGATCAGATCATACCTCTCAACTTCTTAGAGCAAGAAATCTGGACAAAGCCATAAATAATGGGGAAATAAAAGCCTAAAAATAGGGGCAATTTTTAAATATTGCTCTTACAAACTTAGAAAGTTGATAGAATAACAGGTTTTGGTTAGCATGAATTTTACTGAAGGGTATGAAGTCTGAAACTCAAATGTCTGTCATTATTTTTTTTACTTCAGTCTTTAATGACTTGCCAATTATTTTGCCAGAAATCTGCCATTTTATGAAAAATGGACCAAAAATATGATGCAAGCGTCTGGACATTGTACAAAAATCTGTACAGTTGAGGGGTGAGGTCAGATAAAGATGGCATAAAGTACCCGTGCCTGTTCTTTATTCACAGATGTTAGTGCTGGTATAGATATTATGAAAATCAAACAGAATATAATCATTTGTAATATACTAACACTGGGATTCAGAAATCATGGTGCACTGTGCAATCCTGTTCTCAGCAGGGCTGTGCAGCGCATTATGCAGTTTAGAGACTTCACTATCGCTACAGAGCTATGACGGCATCAGTCTGTAGCATGGCAGCACTCTCAATGGCCAAAGCTGTATGAAAATGCAGCAGTGCAGGAGCATGGCTTAAGCAATGCAGCCATGTGCTTTTCCCAAGAAATTTCACTGCATTGCAATAGTGAAGCTCTGTGATTCTAATATAACAATGCCATCTTATTGGTAGGACCTGTGGGTTATCATCATGATAAGCATGCAATGGCTTTAGGTCACAGTGAAAATTCAGATCGCTGGTGTTGGACCTCCTCCTCTTTTATATGGAGGAAGCTCTTCCAGAAGTGAGATCTGAAGTTATCTTGCACAAATACATCTATTATGCTTTTTCAGGACATCCTCACTATTGAATATCTTCCATTAGTCTAACTGTAACCCTACCTGTATGACCAGCTCACTACCAATGTGTAGATAAGTATCTTGATCCAAGTGTCCAGAACATATGGCCATATCGCCCATTCCCATTTACTCTTTACCCCTCTCTGTGCATCCCCTCTATTTACCAACCTGAACAAAACCGACCTTAACAAACTATCCTGCTGTTACAACCACATTGCCAGATTTGCTACTGGCACAGCATTCAGGACACACCACTGTCATGATCTAAAGATGTTAGGGTGGCTTGAACTGCCTACTCTACTGCAGTTCAACCAGCTCATAGTAGCCCATAAAATCCTCTACCAATCTGATAACATGCCTGCACCTAAAAATATTATCTGCCCCCATAGTTCCCTTAGTCCATTACGCTCATCTAATATACTACTAGTACTCACGCTCAAAGCTAACAACTCTGCAGGATATGCTCTTTGCCAACTCTGTTGACAAAATATGGAATCTTCTTCCTGCAGACATTACCCAAGAAACCTCTCTGCCCCTATTCAAAAAAAACTCAAAAAAACATTTTAAATCACACTGGTTATGTCCTTGCTCTACCCCTGACTAGAACCATCTCTGTAACCTTTATTAGGTATCACTGTTGTACCTACATATCTATGTACGCTTTACTACATATGAATGTTTTTCATGAACTGCTTGCTTTGTCAATGTATGTATCTTGCATGTAATATGTTTTATTGGTGTTACTTTGTGTTATTATGTGGAGCTTTTCTCTCCGGGCCTCCACTCAAAATGGATATGTATCCAGTCGGACTATCCCGGTCAACAAATGTAAAATAAATAAATAAATAATGCTTTTTAATTTAATAATATAGAAAAAAGAAAGGAAAGAAAGGGTAACATAGGACACGAGGGCAATAAGTTGACCCATGTAGGCTTCTACCATGCATCTTGCTGACAGTAATAGTCAAACAAAATTTAAGCATTCTCTTCCTGTATAGATTTAAGCAGTAATCCATGACTGTCTGAGGGTATATCAGGATTTACCTGTGGTTGGTGTGGTTTGATCATGTGGGCAAAGCCCGAGTGATTAAGCAAAGCCGACCATGGGTAAATCCTGATATGCCCACACACAGGAGTGTATTATTACTATTATACAATAAAATTATTTAAGAAAGAAACTGCTTAACTTTCTTAAATAATGTGTTTGTATAATGATGTTTTGGTCTTCTTCTACACTGTCTTCTGTTTGCTGATGTACTGTGAATGCATATGGGACTTACATTCCCATGATTGCACAATATATCAGTATAAGAGAAGCAATAAACTAATGTGTTTTTTTTTTACTATTTAAAAAATAGAAAATTTTATGGAGGACGGTGTAAATATAAGAGGAAAATCAAGTATATTTGTTTCTGTAGTTTTGCCAAATGTGCCTCATTTTTGGTGTATCCTCAGTACAGAATGCTGTTATCTAGTATATACTGATAAAAAGCTGGCTGCTCAATGGCAATTTAGTTTTCAGACTTATTTCTATGGAGATATGCTCGTTTTTGAATACTAATGATAAACAATGGTAATGAATATCTGTGGTCAGATGACTATTCAGCTCTTCTGGGAGACTTCATTACTCACATAGGAAATGATGGAGAAATATGAAGTTGTGTAATTTGGAGAACCTTGAGCAAAGGATCATGTTCTTTACACCTGGGTCAAGATACCTGCTGAACTGTCAACTTATCTACACTTGGTAGTGAGCTGGTCATATGGATAGGGTGGGAGTTGGATCAATGCAGGATATTCGAACGTGCAGTGTAATGGTGCAGCAGTTAACGCTGTTGCCTCACAGCAAGATTTCCTCAGGTTCGATTCACAGCTGGAGTGCCTTCTGTGCGGAGTTTGCATGTTGTCCCTCTGTTCACGTGGGTTTCCTCCAGGTACTCCGGTTTCCTCCCACAGTCCAAAAACATGCATCTAGAGAATTTCTCCCTGGGCCTCCACTGAAAATAGGACGACTTTCCCAGTCAACAAATGTTAAATAAATGAAAATAAAAATAAATAAATGTGGTTAGGATGTCCTGAAAAAGCATAGCAGATGCATTTGTGAAGATAACTTCAGATCCCTGCTCTGGAAGAGCTTCCTCCATATAAAAGAGGAGGACAGCAGACACCAGGGATAGGACTGGGGTAGGGAGTGGAATGTTCTCATGTGCCCTGGTGTAGGGAGTGGAATGTTCTCATGTGCCCTGGTGTAGGGAGTGGAATGTTCTCATGTGCCCTGGTGTAGGGAGTGGAATGTTCTCATGTGCACTGGGGTAGGGAGTGGAATGTTGTCATGTGCACTGGGGTAGGGAGTGGAATGTCCTCATGTGCACTGGTGGAATGTCGGCATGTGCATTGGGGTAAGGAGTGTAATGCCCTCTTGTGCACTAGAGCAGGGAGCATAATGTCCTCATGTGCACTGGGGTAGGGAGTGGAATATTCTCATGTACACTGGTATAGTTTTTATTACTGAGCATGAAGCAACCATAATGAAAATTCTCACGTCCAAATCAGAGATCACTGCTTTCTCCTGGAATGAAATGAATAGGTCTTAGCAGATGAGTGGGAATGGCTACCTGAGGTGGAAGAGCTTAAGTAACTTGGGGTCTTATTAATGTGTGAGGACAGATGGAATCCAGAGAGTGACCAGTGGATAGTGTCTCAGCACCAGTACAGTTTCACTCATAAAATCTGCGATATTAGATTCATAGGTTGGTACCAGGCTATTGGACCTAGGGCCTATACAAGCTTAGCCATAACAATTCCCTGGATATTTCTTCCCACAATATTTACTTCCCAGGACCCCTGTCTAGCAGGGCGACTGACATGATCCCCGGGGTGAATTTCCTATCTCCCATCCAATCATCAAGTTCCTTTTGAAGAGGGCCAAGGAGGTGGTCTGCTTGACATGTATGGGCAGTCTATTCCAGAGTATGGGGAGTCTCTGTGTCAGGAACCTATCCCTCCAGCATGTTTTGTTCATTGTGATGACAAGGTTTAGATCCCTGAAGCATGTGTCTCTGAGGGATTGGGATTTCTTTAAGTGGAGCATGTCCAACAGCTCAGGGTTTGACATGGCCTTGTATGTTAAGCAGAGATTACCTTTGAGTAGACGATATGCCACAGAGTATAGCTGGAGTTTTTTTAGATGGTCAGCATAGGGCATCTGCTTTAGGCCTGTGATTCTTTTAGTGAGGTATTTCTGAGGCCTTTCCAGCTGTTGCAGATGTCTTATGAGGTACATACCAAATGGGGCGTTGTACTCTATAATGGGTCTAATGAGGGATGAGTACAGTGGGACAATGACCTCCTTTTTTCTGGATGAAAAGCCCTTAGTGATGAGGTGTGCCACATAGAAGGATTTCTTGACTGTGGTTATCGAAGGTGAGACCACTGTCCACCTGTGCCCCTAAGTCTCTCATCACACTTTCGGTGTTTAGTGTACTGCCACCTATGTGGTAATTCATGGGTACATGGTTTTCCCAAAGGGGATAACTATACATTTCTTGGCATTAAGCTTGAGCCCATGCCTCTGGCACCAAGCATCTGTTTCAGTAAGGCCCTTTTGTAGAATATCCACATAATTTAGGGATTCAATAATGGCTCCCAGTTTGTAGTCATCTGTGAACTTTGTTAGCCAGAGTTCCTCAGTGTTGGCCTGTACTTCAGAGAAGTAGATGCCAAACAAGAGTGGTCCCAGGACTGAACCCTGAGGTACTCCACTTGTCACTTGTCTGGAGCTGGATTTAGAGTCAACTACTTTTACAGTCTGGGTTCAGTCAGTAAGCCAGACGGCAACCCATCGAGTGACATAGGGATTTTATGCCCAGCTTAGTAAGTTTATCTATGATTCCAGAGTGGGGGATGGTGTTAAAGGCCTTGGTGAGGTCCAAATAGGCTGTGTGAACCACCTTACCCTCATCCACAGCTCTAGAGACTGATTCAAAGAAGTCAATCAGGTTGAGGAGATAAGATTGGTCCTTCACGAACCCAAACTGGGTGGGGTCCAGTGTTTGAAGGTTTCCAATGTCTTTTGTTTATAAGTTCCATGATAATGCATTCCATGCCCTTGCAGGTCAGGCTCGTCAGACTGATAGGACATTAGTTCCCAGGATCCAAGGTGGATCCCCCCTTGTGGAGTGGGATAACTGTAGCTGTGCGCCACTCAGTGATAATAGTATGAAAGGTGAGTCAGAGGACAAATTTTCTCTGCTTACTGATCAATCTTTATCCACATCCTCACTTGTGGACTTGATGTTTCTGCAGTTACTAAAGGGAGAGACTATGGTTACAAGTAATGGAATTTAGATTCCTTCTCAGAGTTGCTGAGCTCATTCTCCCTTATAAAGCAGGATGCGCAGGTATATAGGAGGAGCTTCAGTGTAGCTACTGCTCTTCTAGATTGACAGGAGTCAGCTGAGCTTTGGGCACACCTAGTGAGGATGTCCCCTCGGTGCCAGCAGTGGAAGGTATGCCAGGCATATGGTGGCCCGGAGGCAGAATCATAAAATGCTGGAGAGAGACAGTATCACTTACCTTATTTGAGAATTCCTGGGTATCCCAGAGGATGAGTTGGGGAATGTGGCTTGGAAAGGAAGAAGGAAATGTGGTCTGTCCTTATCAACTTGCAACCAACCTGACCTTGAACAGGACAAGGGATGTGGAAAATAAAAGAACTTTTACCAATTTTAGCATGTAATGTGTTATGGCGTAATGTAAAATGCATTATGGCATCTAGTCATTTTTTTTTCTAAATAACAAAACAAAGTAGGTGTGTTTCTAACATAATCAGAAGGCTGGGGATAAAACTAACCAAACTGGGTATAATAACACAACTCTACTATAACTGCTTGTTGCAATTGCATTTATGTAAAGTATTTATAGGTTGCATTGCCCTTAAGTATAATAATGGGAAATACCCCAGGGAAAGCTTGTGATGAATACCCACATCTATTTTCTTGTATTCATTTGATTTTGTTAGTTAAAGGTGAATGTTCAAGCTTTTAGTAGTGATGGATTTAATATAGCTGTCTGTAAATTTTTCTAAAGTGAGTGTTCTTTTCTATCAAGCCTTGATATTTGCTAGCCTTGGTTTGCCTCTTATATATAAACTATAAATCTCTACTTTCTAAAGATTATTTAACAATTAGAGTTAGCCTTTGAAGAAAGGGGGCTCAGGATTTTTCCATTTGTTTATCATGCAGTTGTGGACCACTGACTATATTATTCACAGTGTTTGTCTCTCAGATTGTGCTACTTGTGGTGGGAGAAGTGCACAAAACAGGACTTAACAATTAGTGAGTTTATAATTATCTTTCCATAAAGACTGTCACAATGGTTCTTTTTATGTTTGCAAGTAAACCTACTGAAGAATGCCATATTACTGACAAGATGATATTAGTAATGAATTTCAACACTTAACTGGGTACGTATGCTTTTTTTATCCAGTATTGGTAAATCCATCTGGCCATTTCTAATAAGAGTGAAGCAGTAAATATTCAGTTAAACCTACATGTGGAGAATGCTAAATATACACTTAATAAATTATTCTTTAGTTTAAGATGAATGCCTCATAGTTCACTATACTATTTGTAGAACATCTAGAATGTGCACTCTTATAATTTAATTCCGTATTCAAAACTTCACAAGTAAAAGTGAATTAACTTGGAGTTACCGTCTCAGTTTTCATTAACTACGCCTAAATATAGCATTTGCCAAGAAAAGAGTACATACTTTGAACGACATATTGCATTGCGATGTTGTTGGTCCTAATTAAAGAATAGGACTGAAACTGCTATAATAAGTGCTGATTCATGGGAAAGATCAGATACCAGTATCATTACTGTCTGGAAACATTCACAGTATAGGGAGTTTTAGCCTACAAAGTTAAAATACAAAGTAACAGATATTAGAGAAAGTATTTTTTCAGCAGAGTTGAATACGGTTGATAAATTAATCTACTCTAATAAAAAGAAACCTTGAAATTGATTTTAGTCATGTGAATATGCAATGATTAGACCACCTTATCTGAAGAGTATGGGGCTGTTCATGTCAAAACAGATGGGGAAACTTCAGGGTCTAAGAGAAAATGTGGTTTACTTCTGAAGAGAACCAATTGTCAGAACATTAATAATTGACTATCAAAATGTTGACTATAACGTATCCTTTTAAAAAATAACCCAAAACGTTCATGCACAAATGTAAAATTACAACCCAACACTGAACATACGCTACTATTAAACATTTGTGCAAACATCACTAAAAGACACTTTTTGCAGGGGGCTGCACGTTCTTGCAACTGCATTGTGGGAAATGCAGCTACCACACCCTTGATGAGTAAATACATTAATTCAGAGGTCACATTCCTTCAGAAATTGAGGGAATAGTTATTTTCCAAGCAAAACTAAATATTTCTTTTACCTGAGGGGAAAGTGACCTTGGAGTTAGCATATTAAGTCAGAACGGGTGTGGGAGAGCAAACAGTGGGTAGAGAACGTGCAGACCTTCTTGCAAAAGCTTATTTGCTTAGGTGAAATATTAAATAATGTGTTGACTGCAAATTCTGGGTTGTAAATGGGGAACATTATCTCAGGAAGACTGGATAAATATCAGGAGAAGCATATGCATGCCTCTGTGTAATTATTTAGCTTTTTTGAAGACTAGGTGACTCAAAGCATCTTAATATTTTGATAAACATTGGTATATATACTGAAAGAGTTATAAGTGAGCAGATCAAGGGTGTTTTGCAGATGGTAACATTAATCATTTAACATTAGGAACTGATAGCTGGAAACATGACTGTTTACAGCAGATACTGGTGATGTCAGTGAGCAAACCAGAAAAAATCAGCATCAAAGCAAACCACAGAACACAGAATGTCTCTGACAATGAAGTCATATTAAAGTATGAGAGAAAACGAATAGTGTCTGGGGAGGCCAGCATACCCACTATAACCGCATCATTTGCTAAACTCCAACTCTGAGTCTCCACAGGGGCATGACTCATACCATTAAGTGCATGTGTACCCAGCAGTCTGACATATATTTAAACAAACACACTGTCTGTTACATAACTGCAGCTGTATGCAGTGGCATCCAGCTATTTGATAAATGTTCTTTGATGCTGCCTTATCAATTTCCTGTGACTAACAGCATTAAATATAACACTTATAAACTCAGTCAGTATAGGCAAAACTAGGAGAAATGCTGAAAAAATACATAGGAAAACTTGTTTAAATTGCTATAAATTTTATGATCCCTTTATGAGCTATGAAAAGAGATGTGCATTGTAATCTAGTAACTTATCTACAAGCAGTGTATGACCATCTACTATACAAGTTAAAATGGACATGCTCCAGTTTGATAGACTGTTCTTCACTAACTTTGGCAAGACTGTTTTTCTATTAATAACATTTAATGTTTTCCAACTTTGCATTCATTAGCCCCCTCATCTGATTTAGTTTCTATGTACGTTACACCAAAATAAACTCCTCTACTCACACTTTCTAAAATGGTCTGGCTGAGGTTTTCATTTCTTGGTCATTATTCTATGTCTTAGGACATTGCATAAAGTTTTCTGATATAATTAATGTAAGGAACAGAACACCCCCACAAAAAGTACAACACAGCAGTTAATATCCAGCAAACAAATGATGCTGTTAAATGAAATCAATATATTATAAATGATAATCATGAATTGTTTAAGTAAACTGTATCCTGATAAATGTGAATTGTGTAAGTAAACTGAATCAGTCCTTGAAGGTCCATCTGAATTGCAATTCAGATAGCACTGCAAAGACAGGGTTGCAATAAGATCTTGATGCTATCAAGAAAGCTGCGTGTGTGTGCGCACACATGTGTGCAATACTGGAGGAAGCACTTGAATTTAAGAGATACAAATTATACTTCTGACATTCTTACATATTTACATACATTATTTTACTGCCTTTCCATAGTCTATAATATTTGCCTTTGCTGTTATCACTCTGTTGGGATTAATATAATGACAAACATTTGCAGAGAATTAATTAGTTATAGTTGATATGCAGGAAGGTGGAAAGTAGCACAGCAGACCTTTTTACTATGATTCTTTTTTTGGCAGCACTAAGAATTACATAGATAGATTTGGTAACCATAAAATATGCAGATGGAGGACTCCTTAATAGAAGGAACAGATTCATATCCTTCAGTATCTTAACTCATACTGATTGTAGGCAGACAAAGTGGCACAGACAGAAAATTCCCAACTCCATTACAAGTGACAGGGGTTCATGCTCTGATCAGCAATATTGGAAAGCTGACTGTACCAAAAAAATGATGTGTTCCATGTTGTTAAACTTCCAAGATGGCCCGCTTGCATTGAATATCTACATTAACTAGTCCATAGTAGAGGTAATTACAACTCGTTCTGCCATGGGAATAGTAGAGCAAAATGAGTGCCTTACATCATGCATGAAGGCAAGCATATATCATCTTTTGTGATATTGCCTTACACTTTTCCTGTCCATAAATCAAATACTGGAAGAAATGCTTCCTGTTTGACTGGATGTTAGGCTACTTAAACTACTATTACCATGGTGACCTATATCAATGCCCGATTCCCTGAAGTGCCTCCAGCAGGGGTGAATGTTCTTCAGTACCAGGAGAGTGCCCCCAACTAACCATTATGAGACATGGCACATTATCAGGAAGAAGATTGTGGCTGCATCATGGGAAACTGCAGGGGATGCTTGCTAGGAAGGCCCAAAGGTGAAATGGTCCATAAGAAGTCATGAAGGAAAAAAGGAAACATTTTTGATTTTACATTAGTTTTATTTCTGTGTTTATGTATTTATTATGGTAATAGGATTGTCAAACGTTGCCGGGCTCATTTACCTTTGAGGCCTGGAGAGGAATGCTTCAAATAAGACAGTATTCAGTAAAATCTAAGAGTGTGAATCAATTCACGATCCTGTGATATAGAATAAAAGCATTCTTGGCTAACTTTTAAGAACTTGTACTTTGTTGGATAATGTTTATACAAATTAGAACAAATAATTATTGTATAAAGAATACATTTAAAATACAAAGTTTCTAGTGAGTTAAAACACAGTAAAATAGATCTACAAATAAGCTTAAGCATAAAACTATAATTACAAAGCAGCACCTGCAAATGTCCTAGTTTTAAGGAACCTTATTTAGTCTAACCTGTTTATGAAGAAGAGATGAATATATGTTGTTGTGTCTTTCGGCTTTTCTCGGTTAGAGGTCACCATAGCGGAACTCCGGTCCGCTAATGATTGGCAGTTGATTTTTACGTGCCACGTTGCCAGCCCTGACGCACAACCTTCAACGAAGGTACGCCCATTCATGCATGTCTCCACGCAGAAGACACTCTAGCTGGGAGTCGAACTGGACAGCGTCTTACTGTGAGGTGACAACACTACCACAGCACCACCACAATGTAGGAAAAATAGCCCATGGATAATAAGTAAACAAAACAAAGCACTTTTTTTGGGGAGGGGCATTGAAGTGAGAGCGGCTTAAAGGAGTATAAAGTAACATGGAATAATGGCCGGAATTAAAAACAGAGCTACATTAGGTGATGAATTAAAGAAATTGCATGCTTCAAATTAGCTTGGTAGAGTCACAAAGGTGAAGAATCAAAATTAACTACTAGAAGTCATTAGAGACTTTTAAAACACTGATATAAAGAGGTATCAGGTAGTGTTACAGTTACATGTCTACAACGATTTGATATGTGTTATCAGACAATGTTACATTTACATATCTAGAACAATCTGATATAGTTATCAGGTAGTGTTACAGTTACATGTCTGCAACAATTTGATATGAGTTATCAGACAATGTTACATTTACATATCTAGAACAATTTGATATAGTTATCAGGTAGTGTTACAGTTACATGTCTACAACAATTTTAATGAGTTATCAGACAATGTTACATTTACATATCTAGAACAATCTGATATAGTTATCAGGTAGTGTTACAGTTACATGTCTACAACGATTTGATATGAGTTATCAGACAATGTTACATTTACATATCTAGAACAATCTGATATAGTTATCAGGTAGTGTTACAGTTACATGTCTACAACGATTTGATATGAGTTATCAGACAATGTTACATTTACATATCTAGAACAATCTGATATAGTTATCAAGTAGTGTTACAGTTATATGTCTACAATGATTTGATATGAGTTATCAGACAATGTTACATTTACATATCTAGAACAATCTGATATAGTTATCAGGTAGTGTTACAGTTACATGTCTACAACAATTTTAATGAGTTATTAGACAATGTTACATTTACATATCTAGAACAATCTGATATAGTTATCAGGTAGTGTTACAGTTATATGTCTACAATGATTTGATATGAGTCATCAGACAATGTTACATTTACATATCTAGAACAATCTGATATGGTTATCAGGTAGTGTTACAGTTACATGTATACAACGATTTGATACGAGTTATCAGACAATGTTACATTTACATATCTAGAACAATCTGATATAGTTATCAGGTAGTGTTACAGTTACATGACAAAATACTCTGATTTGATGAGTTATCAGATAGTGTTACAGGTATATATTCACTGTATGAAAAGCCATGTTTTAATTACTGCAGCTAAGGAATATTGCATTTGTTGTACTTTTACCTTATTGTTTTTTGGGGTGGGGGGTCCAGAAGGAGGCAATGTAGGATGAGCGCATTTCAGTCTCAGATTTTTCATATGACTAGGAGGTACATATCTGATTGACAGCAGGTGATGTGAGAGTGGATGGTATCAGCTAAGGTAGACAGGCACAGATGGATGAAGTGAATAATTACACGTGAGCTCACATAATGTGCCAATGCAACAATATAATGGAAAGTTCAAACAACCCAGTTTTCTGCAGTCAGTGGGAGAAACAGCAATTCTCCCTCCAGGATGCTTTTGCAAGTGAGCTTTGCAGTTCTGCAGCATGAGGTCTTCAGTTTGGATAAGAGTGTGGTTTGCAGTGTAGCAAATTCATAGCCAGACAGTTACCAAATATTCCATGGCTTATGCTTTTTAGGGTTTATTGATTTAATTCCAGGAATATGATAGCAATCTTTTACTTAAATCCATGCCAAAGGCTCATTCCTTTGCTTTTTCAATTGCAGGGTGAACTATTGAAAATAATTAGCTGTAATAAAAAAGGTATGCACTCCAGAAACATGCACTGTCCAAGACAGCAAAGTGTGGAAACAGTTGTGGAGAACTTCATTCTGAAACGGTGAGTACTCTGAGATACAAGCTGGTGCAGAATTCTGAAATTCCTGCTTACACCTCTGTGGCTTAGCATATAAAATGGATGCATGAAGCAATTATGATATATGCATGGAACTGAGATTTAGTTTCTTTTTTTGTATAATGATCCCTGTGGTTGCCTGACTGTTGTGCCAGCTCTATTATCAACCTACTGACACATTTATTCTTTTAGTCAGCCCTACATCACCTCATTTGAGTCTTCCAGCACCATATCTTTGTTAAATTACACTATGGCCAAGCTGGGCAGGACAGTCTAGCATTGAAAAGTATCCTCACTAGCAATTCAGTAACACTTTCTGCTGACATCTGACATGAATGCACACGCTGCAGCTGGACTTTTTACACTGTCACTTGTATAAGAGAACAGTTGCATTCATACTTTGAGGGTCAGTCTGACTAGCTGTAGTTAAGTAAGTCCAGGCACAAGTCCCCAGATTATTTACTGCATGCTATACATTCCATTGTCCACTATGTGTTGATAATATAGCTGTTTGGACTACCTCCCTACTTCTCCTTCTCTGTCCCTGTGATGGGACAGCAGGTGTAAGGCAGTTTTGCCCACCTTTCCCTACCAGCTCTTCCAGCACCTGGGTCACTAACCAATCTTGGGTCATCTGGGCAGTAGTCCAGTATTTATCCTTCTGCACCACAAAGCCTGTCTTTTCTCAGTTTCAAGGCAGATATTTAAAAAATGTTTTACTCTGAATAATGCACCGATATCTAATCTGACTTTATTTGTGCACGAAAGAATACATTAATCCAACTTCAGTCTGTTATAGCAAATCCAAAAGTATTTCATGGTTTGTCAAGTTACTGGTAAGTGTGTTGTACTCCTTTTACCAGGACGTGCGATGTATATAATTTTGTTTCAATTTAAAATTCAGACTGAATTTTTTCAACCAAGTCTCATGATTAAGGATACCGACTTGTAGGACTGATTTTATGGATGTTGCATCATTGGTATGAGACAGGAGTGGTGAATAGTCATAGGATCAAAAGAGATATAAGGCATTTGAGTCACAACAACATTGCCAGTCTTTATGCAACAACATTTACAACTTGCCACCACCCACTGTCATACTGTACCACCTTCACAAGAAGGGCAATGCAGGCCAATCCTGAGGTCCTCTTATAGGTACCATTTTAATTATTCAGCAGTAATTTGAACCCCCATGGGGGGGAGACATTGAGTAATATTTGTTCCTCTCCAGTATGTTTTACTTATGTGCTGATGAAAAGCTAAGTCCTTACTGCTGGTACTAGTGGAATTATTTGACTTTGGAAGATACATAAGATCAAGCAGGATGTAGTCCCTAAAGAGGCAAGACTCAAGGCACAGATCTTTTCAAAGAGCCTATGACAAACTGTGTAAAGGAACAGCACATTGAGTTTTTTTGTCAGCTCATGGACTTCAGGCCAAAAATCACTTTATTTGGGAACTTCTGGAGCCATTTTAGTTTCTTAGTATGTCTAGAAATGTACCTCCTTAAGGAGGTGTTGTGCTAAATAACTGGTCCAATTAAGGTAGGGAATTGGAAGTTTGTATACTGGTTAAGGTATATGACTCACAGACACAAGGTACAGTGTTTGATTCTCAACTTTGGGAAGGAAATTGGCTAGGCTTAGAATGACCCAATAAGGCAGCTAGCCTAGTAATTAGCTATGAACTATGAAGGCTGCATACAGAAGGATGAGAACTTCTTTTGACCTGGGTGATATGCCCAGCTAATAAGCTGTGCTAAAAAAGGATTTTCTACTGCTGCTGCATGGTACTCAAAGGAAAGGGAATTATTAAGCCAGGTTCCAAGATTTTTGACTATATTATTATTTTGGAGTGGGGTTTGGCTGTACTATATATTCAGGGAGAGAGCTGTTTACTAAATGTAGCAATATTATACTTTTTACATTTGAATTTTACACCTCTTTTCCATACTTTACTTGTTTATAAGGCTTAGTTCCACAATAATAGTCAGTTTGCAGTCATCTGCAGACTTAATTAATCAAAGATCTTGATTTCTGATTTGGAGATCAGAGAAGTAGATATTAAAAGAATGAAATCCAGTACTGATCACTGGTCTCACCACTGGCTACTTTCACACTTTCTGAGGGGGCATCTGCCACTTTTAACTAGGTGGCTTCTATCTTTTAACCAGTTGACTATCCACCTCAGTACATGTAGACTGACATTTAAGGCAATTAGCTTATTAACAATGCCTGTATTGGGAATAGATTTGAATGGTTTCACCAAATCTAAATAACTGTATGAAAAGAATGACTACGACCTATGGCCTCCTTAATCTTAAAGAAGTCTAAATTGAGTAGCCATGATGTGGATCTATCCTGATAAGGCTTTTGATATCATAGTTTATAAGGTCAGATATGATACATTCCATGGATTTGCAAATCAGACCAGTCAGGCTAATAGGTCTATAGCTTCTCATGTGCATAGTGGGGCCATCTTTGTGGAGGGGCCTCACCACTGCAGTTTGCCATACTTTGGGACAAATCGTGTAGCAAAGCTCAAGTGAAACAATTTAAAGAGGTGCTCCACAAGGCCTTGTTTGGTACTATTATTAGGTATTCAGTTAAATTATCAGTCCCTATTGGAAGTACTACATTTAGTCTTAGAGAACAATTTCTCTATATGTTTCTTTGTGATAGTAGGGGGTGTAAGGGGAACAGGGATTTTAGTTGTTGAAAGGGCAAAGTTTGCACTAAATTTGTCTGCTAGTATATTTGCTATGTTTAGTGGATTATGCCATTTTGAATAAGTTCAGAACACTGATGGGTATTATTTCTTAGTTTTTCTTGTGTAACTAAAGAAAGACTCATAATAACCTTTAGTTCCTTACAGATTTTCTTGATGCAGTCATTAGTATGAAGAATCTTAGATGGATTCTATGATTTAAGAAGTTTTTTTCTCTTCTCAGTGAGTTTATTTAAGCTGATGGACCATAAGCTTCCCATTATATCTGGCTGCAGTTGGAACTACCAGGTCAAGGAACTTAGCTATGTGGGAATAGAATTCCTTTTTATGTATGGAAAGTGGGTCAGGCTTAGGTCTGGTAAGGTTAATAGTGAAAAGTTTGTCACAGTGGCAGATTAATAATAATAATAATAATAATAATAATCCAAATGACCAAGACTCAGTATACTGCCAGAGGTAAAAAAAATGTACCAATAATCAAAAAAATATATATAATAAATAACACAATCACAATGGCAAGTACTAGCACAAATTTAATAAATTGAGCACTTTCATCTATAAAATCAAAGACTTCATCAGCATAACAAAATATATATACCAATGATTTAAATACCCTCCCCTTTAAAAATCATGTGGTTAAAAACAACCAGTCATTTAATACAATTCTGTAATCCTTCAGAAAAGAAGAAATAGATATTGCCTCATTCAATCCTAATAATTTATCACCATTAAATTTAATATATTTTCTGTCTTCTCTGTGCATTAACGAGTAGAATTTACAAGGATCTTTATGTTGTATGAAGAAGGGATATGACTAAAGCATTGGCTAGACACTCTACAGTATGTTCTCATTTTAATAATTTTTTTTTTTTTGGAGAACGTGACTAATCTAGTTAAGGGAAGAGAAGTTAACAATCTTCTTTTTAAAAAGGAATTATACTGGCAAATATGATAGTTTTTAATTACATGATTGTTAAAGGGGAGAGTATTTTAAATCACTGGTATATATTTTGTTATACTGATGCAAGTCTTTGATTTTATAGACAAAAGTGCTTAATTTATTACATTTCAATTAGTACTTGCTGTTGAGCCTGCATTTTCTTGGTTATTTTTACAGTGGCAGATTAAGTTTACCTTGGGTTCCAGATTGTTTTCAAACCATGGGCTCTCTGCACACATTTTTAGGAAAATGTATAAATGTATGTTTTTTTTTGGGGGGGGGGATTCAGCTTTCTGATTATTCTAAATTATTTTTTTGTTTAATACAACAAAATTTGTTAGAGTGTGTTTTTGAGCATGCCTTCCATTAAGCAGTGTAACAAAGACTGGTGTTCATATTCCTACACTTTGTAAGTTAAAAGTGGTAATCCACAAAGAGCAATGCTAGTCCTTATGCAATTAAGTTTGTTCAGGCATAAGCATTAGAAGGAGAACATTTATTAGTATAATGGGTATTACACGTTTGCATATTACTACAATTTATAGAATAACATAAAACAGCCTAATTTGCATACAAAACACAAAAGTGCCAGTAAGTACCAATTAACCAGAAGAATACACAAGTTAGGAGGCAAATTAATTAGAGAGTGGAAGGGAAAAATTAATATGTTCTGCCATAGTTTTTGAAAGGAGGTATAGTTACTGACTTGAAATAACGAATAAAAAACTTATGGTGGAGGCAACCATGCAATGATTTAAAAGTACTCAATGACAAGCGAACATTATCAGCATTAAAAAAAGAAGCACTTTAATGGTGAACACAGGTGAGCGCTTTCACGTTTGCTTCATCAGACCAAAAGACACCACACTATTAACCACTCCTTATATAGCTTATAACTAATTAAGACATAAAAACTGTGTTAAGATATAAAGGCAAAGTGTATAAAAAATACACCAAGTGGATGGATACATATGAATCTTATTAAAATATAACAAATGAAAAAACACAGATGCATAAACTAAAACACTTAGTGAAAATTCTTCATATAAATAATTATAATTAATTATACTTAATATATTCAAATAAAAAGCCCTTATAAACTATCTCATAAAAGGCCTAAATGGATACTGTAATTCTATATATCATAAATATTACACATGATTGCTTTCTATAAAAATATTAATAAATAAAATCATGTTTCTAATATTGAAACCTAAATAATAAAAATGTGAATTTTATATAATATGTGATAAACTAATTCACACTTAAAAATTGCTTCATTAAAAAGATCCACTCACACAGACATATAATAACTAAAAAGACAAACACAAATATCTGTGTATAACAAATGTGCGAGCACAATAAAACGCACTAGTAATATAGTATTAATGTACTAAGACTATACAACCCCAAACATTGACATCTGGAACACAGCAAATAGTTATGAAACAATCATGTCTTCTAAACTATTTATTTATTTATTTATTTCAGTTTGATTACCGGGGAAGCCCACTGGGCCACGAGGTATCCATTTTCAGTGGAGGCCCAGGGAGAAAAGCTCCAAAGGCAGTACAATCAAGGTTACAAATGAAAGATAAAAATATAATAGAAGTACAATAGAAGTGTCTCATATTAATTATACATAGTAAGAACAGTGCAACAAAGTAAAATAATGATTTAAAGTTCTAAAAATGTTTAAAAACAGTCTAAAAGATTCTAAAGAAAAAATGTTCTAAAAATGATCTAGAATTTTTTTTTTTTTAACATGCTTACATCAATAAAGTATAACAGACAAAGTTTTGTCTGAAAATAATTATTGCCTACAACATAGAAGTCTATCTACGAGATTTTAATATGGGCTTAAGAGAAGTCCTTTCATTTAGCCCCCTACCCCTGTCAGCTCTGAGCTTTAGTATCCAAGTGACTTTTCTTCTCTCAGTGCCATTCCTGATATCACCCTGTCTAATAATGGGTAAGACTACATCTATGGCCATAAAGGTAAATGTATGGTGTTCTCCTAAAGTCATGACATGTTTAGCTAAAGCATTATTAGCATATTGCACCCTAATATCATAAAGGTGTTCCCTTATTCTAGTGCAAAACATTCTGTTAGTTTTCCTAATATAAAAGGAAGAACATAACTTACACACAGCTAAATATACAATATGTGCAGTATTGCAATTCGCATCTGCTCTCGACCTATAAAATTTACCAGTATCTGGGTGGGTGAAGCAGCCACTGGTATTAATGAAGCTACAATAATTACATTGTCCACAAGGGGTAGCTCTTGCAGTACTACTAGGGGCACTTCTATGTGTAGTCTGACATAGTATTCTCTTAAGATTTAGTTTGTTTTTATATCTGAAAGTGGGTCTTTCACCAACTATGTTCCTAAGGTCATCACTAGTTGTAAGAATGTTCTAATGATTGTTAATAATCTCAAAAATGGCTCCATTGTCAATAGTATAAAACATGGGTATTTTAGCACCCTGGGGTTCTTGTCTTGTTATACTAGATTAAATCAAGATCAACAAGGTCTTTTTCAATTTCTGCCTTGTTATAACCGCTGTCTATTCTTAAAATCAACCAATTCATGTTGATAACTTGCATCTGTAGCATTTAGACGTGAAATTCTCATTCCTTGTCCCCTTATAATGTTCTTAAAGATATAAGGGGGATGCATACTACGTCTGTGTAACAGGGTATTCCTGCGACAAGTCTTCCTATAAACTCCAGTGTTGACAAAAATACCCATAACTTTTTCCACAAACACATCTAAGTATTCTATAAATGTGTTGGAATAGTTGTGTGTAAACTTCAAATAACCTATCAATCTATTTATGTTAAACACAAATGACTCTAGGTCATCTGCTTCACCATTCCAAATAAGGAAGATGTCATCTACAAAATGATGATAAAATAACACGTGTTTCTTAAACTGATCTATGTTAAATAGACAGTCTTCCTCCCATAGAGCTAGGACCATGTTGGCATAGCTATTGGCACAAGGAGTGCCCATAGCTGCGCCATCACACTGGAAGTAATAGTCCTGCTCATAAATGAAAATATTATTTTCTAAGATGACCTCCAGAAAAAGACACAATAAATCTATGTGTCTGCTGTCATTACTACTGTTCCTGATTAAATACATTTTAACCGAATCAATACCTAAGTCATTCAGTAAATAGAGACTGCACATCAAGGGTAACAAATAGTATATTAGAATTCAACGTATGCATATTAGTAAAGCTATATAGATCTATCAAAAACTGTTGAGTATCTTTAAGGATGATAACATTCTTGTCCAAGACTGGTCTCAAAGCCTTCTCAACATATACTGAGAAGGGTTCGGTACACCATCCCTTACCAGAAACTATAGGTCTCATCGATAGATTTGCACTATCTTTGTGGATCTTGGGTAACCCCTGTATAATGGGGACCATAAGATATTCTACTACTAATAAACGACCTAGTTCTTGTGTGATGTCAAAGCTCCTGACCAAGTCTTCTATTAAAGTGGAAATTTTGTATTTGATCACAGCCACCATATCTCTACTAATCATTTTATAATATTTATCATCACTTAACATTCTTATCATAGCCTCATGATAGCCCTCATGATCCATAACCACAACGGGGCCACCTTTATCCGCTGGTCTAATAGCTATGGTGGAATCATTTTGTAGTATATACATAGCATTCCTATCTTTAGCAGTGACATTTTTCATTTTAACTTTCTTTTGACATTTAAAACCAAAAAACAGAAAAACAAACTGTTGAACCAAAGACCAAACACTTGAAGAAGATAGCCCAATACTCCTTAACGCAGCTTTATTTTTCAAAAAAGTGGCATTTTCGCTACAACAATAAAGTAGCTTCATCAGAGGTTTGTAAAAAAGCGCCAACTTTTGCTCATTTAAATTCCAAGATAAACACTGACATCATTTCCTGTTTAATTAAGTGAAAACGTTTTTTTAAAAATGCAAGATTTAAATTCAAATTTCATATTAGAACAGAAATAAAAATCTAAAACGCCTAAGGCATATGGATGCATTCCAAATGCCCCATTTAGTATATTAAAAGAATCTTTTAAGAGCCTGAAAGGCACGTAAAAAATAACAAAAAAATCAAGCAATAAAAGTGCAAGAAGGCACGCAACTGACTAACAAACAAAATCTATAAATATCTTTCTTATGTTGAAGCCTTACACTAAAGGTTTCTTATTAAATATGTTTTACCTAAACATTTTAATGTACAAAAAGAATAAATATACAAAGGGTGTAATAATTCCTGACTTCATAAATTAACTTATAGGGAACAGACAGTAAAGCAACTATCTGAGATACGACCTATATTTTAGAACTGGTGCAATATTACAACTCTCGTTCAATCCAGGCACATTGAAGGCATCTAATTTTAGTTGCCATTCCAACTCACGATTCTCCAGTAGGAGAGAGGTCGGACCACCTCTAATAGTGGTGGGAATATGGTCGATGCCCATAAACACAAAACTATGTCCTGGATTTTTGACAGAATGTTTTGCTAATGCATTGTCACAATTAGCATTCTTAATCGCGTAACAGTGTTGATAAATGCGTTCTTTAAACTTTCTGTCGGTTTTACCGACATAAAATCCAGAACAACAAACACAAAATGCTATATATATGATAGATTTTGTATCACAATTAATTTTAGTATGCAAATCATATTTTTTCTGTCTTATGAGAAAAGTACTGCCTGTACGTACTATGTTGCACCATTTGCAGGAACCACATCTAAAACAACCCTTTGTTCTATTAATTGGGTTATAATCAGATTTCCTCTGCAATAACTCTTTAATATTGCTCCCTCTTTTATACACTACTCTCGGTCTGGTCCCTAATTTTCCAACTAGTAGTGTGTTTTTGGTAATAAGCTGCCAGTTCTTTTCTATAATACCTTTAATTTCTTTAGAATTCAGATTAAAGGTAGTAATAAAGCTCAGTGGGAACATACAAGGGTTCTCATCTGTGTTTGCCTCAGAGAGGCAGATAGTAGTAGTTGGAGAGATCATAACATGATTGCAAATGACACTAGAATTTTCAAATGAGAGTAATGGTTTGTAGAACCCTCTACTTCTCTTAGATTCAACTTCGAGTGTCAAGTCTTCAACTAAGGTTGACGGGTAACCTCGATTGACAAATAAGTCAAAACAAAACCAAAAAACAGAAAAACAAACTGTTGAACCAAAGACCAAACACTTGAAGAAGATAGCCCAATACTCCTTAACGTAGCTTTATTTTTCAAAAAAGTGGCGTTTTCGCTACAACAATAAAGTAGCTTCATCAGAGGTTTGTAAAAAAGCGCCAACTTTTGCTCATTTTGCTTCTTTTGACATTTATTAAAGTTACCTTCTCCATAAAAGGAATGCAAATCATCTTCAACAAGTCTATAGAAAGCATCAATTAGAGGGTGATTGTTGGGCATATAAGTGCTTGGTTTCTTAAATCAAAAATTTACATTCACCAGTACAATTCCCAAATTCATACTGTAACATAACATTCCTTAAGAGCATCTTGACATTAATTAATACATCTGTTAAACTGTTATTACTAGTGGGAATAAAGTTTAGACCTTTGTTTAACACATTGAATTCATCAACATCTAAAGTCCTTTTAGCAATATTCCAAACTAGGCTGTCCCCATCTGTTGCCACATTTTTTTGAGAGACTGATTTGATTGTCTCTCTGTTGAGAGTTTCCGCTTCAATCTGCCGCTGCTGACTGAGCAGTCCCATTTGACTCCCGTCTCCATAGATATGAGAAGGGGGAACTGAGGAAAACCCATAGTATTAGATTGAAAACAATCATTGCTATTTCTAGTACTTTGAGCAGACTTCGGTCTGACCACTGGTTGATTGGTGCACGAAGCATTGGTGTTAGTGTCATTATTATTTGAGGGCTGTTCATCATGCCAAACCATTTGTGATGGTATACAGGAATGGGCATCTTCTATTACTTTGCCAGTAAAAGGAACACTTACAGGAGATGCCGTTTCTGATTGACTGTGCATCAAATGAATGGTGCTGCTGTGAGAGGCCACTATAGGATGTAAAGAGACTTCACCTCTCTGTCTATTAGTTATTTTACTGCCTTGTGCCTCATTATTGTTACCCAGCTGAACATTTCTAGAGGTATTAGCCATATTAGCTCTACCATCATGGGCCTGTCCAAAAACCACGGTTCGCTCTAGGCCAAGTGAAGACATGGCCTTCCCTAAAATCTTTAGTGTCTCTGTCTGTTTTTCTATGCTTCTGCTGTAGCAGACACCTTTCATAAACCAAAATACCATCTAAAACCATGTGTTGTTACCCTTGATGTGCAGTCTCTATTTACTGTCATTGCGAATGACTTAGGTATTGATTTGGTTAAAAAGTTTTTAATCAGGCACAGTAGTAATGACAACAGACACATAGATTTAGTGTGTCTTTTTCTGGAGGTCATCTTAGAAAATAATATTTTCATTTATGAGCAGGACTATTACTTATTGTGTGATGGCATAGCTATGGGCACTCCTTGTGCCAATAGCTACGCCAACATGGTCCTAGCTCTATGGGAAGAAGACTGTCTATTTAACAACAATTACCAGTAGTTCTAACATTTTCCTTATTTCTTCTTTCTGAGTCTGCTTCACTCACTCAGGTACTTTATAAGGAACCTGCTTAATAGGTTCTTGGGGTCCTGTGTCCACATGGTGCTGCACCAAGTCAGTACACCCAGGTTTCCCTGTGAGCATATCCCCAAATTCCTGCAATACCATTTTTATCTCTCAGACTTGATTAGGAGTTAACTGCTGTGATATGGCAATCTCTTCCACAGATGTGTCAATCCTAGTCTCACTCAAGAGGTCAGTTGTCATATCTCTTTCAGACTCTTCCTGCTATCCACTATGAATGCTCAATACTAGGGCCTCCCTGTCGTGATAAGATTTCATCATATACACATGGTACAGTTTGTGCCCTTGTCTCCTACCTTCCACATTTACCATGTAGTTCACATCATTGATTTTCTCACCACCTCAAAGGGCCCCTCCCAAGTTGCTTGTAACTTGTTACATCTAATAGGAAAAAGTACAATCACCTTCTGTCCCTTTGCATACTCTTGGGCTTGAGCATTCCTGTCAAATCACACGTTCTTTTGTTGTTGGGCCACTGCTAGGTTCTCTTGAGCTAAACCCATGAGCTGATTAAGTCCTATCTGAAAGATGAGAACATAAGCCACAACAGACTCCTTGTGAGATTCACTCACACCTTCCCACTCATCTTGAATTAAGTCTAAAGCCCACTCACCCTCTGCCCGCATAACAACTCAAAGGGTGAAAAACCTGTAGATTCTTTTGGTAATTCCCTGTATGCAAATAGCAGATGGGGCAAATACTTGTCCCACTTCCTTTTAAACTGGTCTGCAAATGCCTGTAGCATAGTCTTCAATGTAGAGTTTAACCTCTCTACAAGACCATTAGTCTGGGGATGGTAGGGGTGGTCTTGAAATGTTTCACCCCACAATGCTTCCATAGACAAGTCAGCAGGTCTGACATGTAGTTGGCACAGCAGTCAGTCAGTATTTCCTGTGGAAAACCTGCTCTGCTGAAGATTTCTAGCAAAGCATTTGCACCTTCTCTGCCTCAATAGACTACAGAGCCATTGCCTCAGAATATCTGGTACCATAGTCTACTACCACCAAGATGGATTTCTTTCCTGTAGAACTTGAAATACACAGGGTCCCATAGTATCCAGGGCAACTCTCTGAAATGGCTATTTGATAACAGGCAAAGACATTAATGGAGCCTTAGCCTTGTCCCCTGCTTTACCAACTTTTTGGCACTGTTCACAAGTCCTACAATATCCTACTACATCCCTCACAGTCTCAAGCTAACAGAAATTTTGCATAATATGTCTCTTAGTATGTCTTATGCCCATATGAACTGAGAAAGGAATGCCATGTGCTATGGCTAAAAGTTGCAGAAAGTAAGCTCTAGGCACTACTAACTGCCATATTACTTCACCTTCTAACCCACCTCCAGGAATCCACTCTGTATACAACAAACCATTGCTCCAATATACAGACTCACCTCTTCCTTGAGCATCAGGAGCCTCCCTAGCCATCTCCCTCAAGCTTTGTAATGAAGGAGCCATAAGTTGAGCCTGTCTCATCTCTACCTTCATGACCTTCCTCAGCTTCCCTTCTGGTGGAGGCCTAGTTACTTCCAACAGCTGCACCTTGCTGTCACTCTGGGTACCACCACTCACCTCTGTCCTCACAGTCACTGTGTCCAAGGGAACACAAGTACCCACCAGCAGCTGTGGCTCATACTCAGACTTACTGCTGCCAGATAGCACCTTCTCTGAAGGAGCCACCATGCCAGTCCCAGCTTTAGGTATGAGATCTTTCTGGGTCTCTCCCAGACTACTGGACGTACATGCCTTTCTCCAAGCCTGACTGTCTGTCACTGCATGTAAAACAATGTACTGCATCATCAAAGTCATTCCATATTAGGATATCAGCAGGGATATCCTCAAACACACCTACTTGCTTGCTTCCTCTTCCACTCTCCCAGTCAAGATGAACCATAGCTAAAGGTATTTGCAACGGGGTCCCTCCAATGCTCTACTTATGTCCATGTGCAGCACTGGGTATCCCTTTCATATGCAGTGGTGTTCTGCTTGCCAAGTAGATATCCACTTTTCTCCCCAACCGCTCTGCAGAGTTACACTCACGGTCTGCTAACCAGACTCTCATGTCATCAGGCAAAGTACTGAGGGCTTGTTCCCTCACCAAAAGGTCTGCTAGTCTCTCAAAAGTGGTGACCTGACACCTACTCACCTATCTGTGAAAGTAAGTACTTAAGTCAGCAATATAATCATGTACACTTTCATCTGCCTTGTGTCTATGTTCATGAAACTTTTTCCTATATGCCTGAGGTGTAAAAACACGACCACTGTGTTGTATTTTTTCTGAAGAAGTCCAGACATTGTGCAGACGGAAGCACTACATCTGTATTGGTATTAAATTCAGTGTTCCTTTTACCCACAGTGGTTGTGTTTGTCATCAGTTAGTGCTGCTTTTTCGTGTCTTATATGCCTCAGGTGTAAGTTTGAAACAGTCAAGCAAGCACCATTTTGTTTTGTATAATTCAAACAATCTACATTTTTTAACTCTGCTACAGCCGGAACAGCTTTTTCATGGAGTAAGGGAGTCAGGAGCCAAACCCAGAGCTCATGGTCAACATTATATTGCCTACATATCCTCTCAAAGATATGAATAAAATATCAAAGTCATCCCCATCACTGTACTGAGGAAAAGGTTTACTAACCTTTACAGCTTCTGAGGTCCAGTTATTCCCTTCCCCATTACCTCCATGACCCACTCGAAAGGTAAGAAGCTCCACTTCATGCTGGCACTGTCTCTCATTCTCCTCATGCTCTCATTGTCCTCAGCTTCTAAACTCCTCAGTCTGTCTGCAGATTCCAGTTCAAGACATTTGGCCTTCAGTTCATATTGGTGCAACTTCTCCTTGGCCTCCAGTTCCATTCTCCTTAACTCCAGATGGATTATCAGGTCCTCTGAAGAAAATGTGGATGGTCTTATCTCAGTAGGCTGCACATCACCAATGCAAAACTGGATATCCTGTGAACTGCTGGTCTGAACAGTGGCTGCAACCAAGGCTGAAATCATTGCTTCCTTGGTCAGGTTGGCATGCAGCAATCCTCTGGCCTCACACTCCTAAGGCAGCTGGATCTTTTTCAGCTTTCTAAAATCTTCTGCTGACATCCTTTCCTGCTATCTATGACTATGTAACTAAAAACAATAAATAAAACTGTGGTGTATTGAAATTCTGAATGTTTACCTTGTGGCTGTCAAGAGTGCACACCTTAATGACAACTACCCACAGACTACTGAAATCCAATTAAAAATCCCACAACTGCCACCAATAGTGTGGCGTTCCCCACTTAAAACCCAGGACAGTAATTAAGGAGCCTCAATCCTCACCACTGACTCCAGTGTGGGAGTGTCATGGAAAACACCAGAGCACTGAGCACACAAGAGTAAAATTCCACAATTTGCCTTAAAAGCACAACAGGAACATGCTCTATTTCCTAGGACTGGACTACATACATCTGTCCACCCCAAATGTAATCCCTTGTCATACTCTTCAGAACAATGTGTTCCAATTTAAGATCTCTGACTCATTCACACTCAAAATAAATTTAAATATCACACACTCAAACACTTATGGAAAGCCTGACACATATTTCCAGCTGTGTCCCCTCCCAATACAAATGGCAAATGCTGCCACCAGAGTCAGACAAATCAAAATGCCCTTCAAATGGTGATCAATTATTAAAAATTAAATATCAAAATTAATGATAGATATGACCAAAAGCAGCCAGGCATTTGTGGTGACCTAGGTAGTAGCAAACAGGTATAAACACTTTCTAATCTCTACAATGATTGTCCAGCCACAATGTAAATAATGAAAAACATTTAATAATAAGTAAAATGATTATTAAGAAATGTAAATCAATAATTTTCAATAAACACTAGCATTCAGTCACCAGAAATACAAAATTAAACTGTAGGATAGAATTCCATCATCTTAGAATAACTAAACTTTCCTAATCTAAAATATAAAAGCAAGGGAAAGACAGGTTTACAGTTTTTTGTCAGTCATTTCTGGGTATCCACTGCACAGCACTGTAACTGATTGCAACTCTCTTAAGTAACTGCACTTCAACTGATGTCAGCAGTCTCTTTCATAGTCCAGTTTAACAATCTGAACTGTCTTATTTTAAAAATAACAGTCAGCTGTTTGAAAAAGTTATTTTTCCAGTCAATAATCTGTTCAAGTAATGACACAGCAACCAGGAACAAACTAATGACATCACCTACTGATCAGCTGATTCTCCCTAGATAGTTTGTTCTTTAAATCTCGCTCAGAAACATGTGCAATTAGAAATATATCAAAACACTGACAGATTCTTTAAACATTTTGTATAAACAGGAAAATGCTCAACATTTTAAAAACTTATTTACATTTGTACAATTAGACATGCTTACATACAATGCAAGTTAATCTGAGAATATGCACAAACCTCCTCCTGCCAGACATGCTAACACAGATGACAGTGTTTTTATTTTCTTCACAGACTATTTTAATCAAATTGGTTTGCTCTGACTTTTCAAGTACTCCTCTGATGAGTATGCTATTTCTTCTGCTCAAGGACTTAAGATCCAGTAATCTTTCATCTAATGTTATAATCTCATTTGAGTAGTTTAAAAGAGTTGTTTACTATTAGTGGTAGTACTATGCAAAACATTTTGGATTACCTGATTAATTAATTTATAGTCATTGTCCTCATAATATAACTTTGTTTGTTTCCCTTTTTAATGCCTCTTCTTCATTTTAATTCCACTGGAACCTGTTAAACTGATTAGAATATTATGCAGTAGATATCAGATGTTTTAAAGTATCTTGTTGAGTTTCTGTTGAAGTTAACAAGTGAACAATGACTTGCCAATTGTACTTTAACAACATTTCCATAAAGACAATCCAAATCTTATGGCTAAGCTCTTGCCGCTCTTTCAAAACCTCCACATTCAAACCTTTGCTGATGGCTTTTTGGTACTTTGCTACCCAAGTATCAAATTAAATATTATCTCAATGTACCCATTTAAGTTTTAGCATATATTTTATTATAAATGTGACAGAGATTATTGTCACTAAGTGCCAACTAAAAATTAGTTCCTTTATTAAGTACATTTTTTTTTGGTGGTAAGAAGAGATTTTTCCATTTACTAGTGAAAAACTCCAAAGTCAATTATGAGTTGAAACTAGCCTCTGAAATAAAGGGAAACCACAAGTCCTTCTTCAGTTACATTATGAACCTCCATGGCAAAGCCAAAGTTTGTTCAGAATTAGTACTTAATGGTACAACTTACACTGATCCTGCTAACGTAGCCAGCCTACTAGCTGATAGGTTCAGTGCAAACGTCAATCCCTTCTCGTCCCCCCAAAGGCCCAGTCAACATCCCTGATACTTGTCCCACACCTCACATCTCTGTAGATCAAGTGTTAAAGGCCCTATCCAAGGCAAAGAATACAGCTTCCATGGGACCTGATAGTATCCCAGGCTGTATTCTGCACCATCTCCAGCAAGAACTAGCTTTGCCATTGAGCACCCTATTCAACCACAGTCTAATTACAGGCTTCATTCCAGCAGAGTGGAGAACCGCCATTGTCATCCCCTTGCACAAAGGTGGTGTGCCACTACTGACTCTGGAAACTATCACCCCATTAGTTTGACAAGTCTGATCTGTAAAGCCATGAAGTGTATTATTATGGATCTCATAAACAAGGACATAAGCAATCTCCAAACACTCGACCCCACCCAATTCGGATTTGTCAGGGACAGATCTTACCCATTGAACCTAGGACTGTCCCCAAGGCCCTGGATGAGGGGAAACTCAGTACATACAGTTTACTTTAACCTGGCCAAGGCCTTTGACATAATCTCCAACTTGGGCATCATCAAAAAGCTAACACAACTTGGTGTTAATCCCTATCTCATCAAATGGGTGGCCAACTGGCTGACAGATAAGACCTGCAAGGTCAAACTAGGTGCCACCACCTCTGACAGCAGATCTATCACTAGTGTGTTCCCCAGGGATCTGTCCTGGGACCCCTACTGTTTGGAATCTACTTCTCAGAGGTCCAAGCAAAGTCAAAGTAGCTGACCAAGCTTCTGGATGACTGTAAGTTGGGTGCTGTCATTGACTTCCCAAATGATGTTAACATACTGCAAGGGGCCTCACAGCTACAAATAACTGGTGCCAAAGTCATGGCCTTAAGTTAAATGCAAAAAATGTATTATCATACCATTCAGCAAAAACATGGCCCCTACTAATTACTACATCAACGGCAACCTCCTAAGCACACAACTTGTGGTGAGAGACCTGGGTACTCAGGTTGACAACAATCTCACATTCGACTATCATGTGGTGGGGCAGTGGTCAGAAAAGCTTTTTACTTGGTTCATCTCATAAGTAAAGGGATTGCATCCAGAAAAAAAGGATGTTATTCTCATTAGACCTATAATTGAGTATAACGCCCCATTTGGTATGTACCTCTCCAAACACCTGCACCAACTGGAAAGGCCACAGAAAAGTCTCACAAAGAGAATCCATGCCTCCAACACCTGTTCTATGTGGACAGGCTGAAATCAATATCACTTTACTCAATATTATACAGATTGATCAAAGGTGATCTGTGTCTCACCTACAAAACAATATCGGACCCTGCCCTACTAGAGATGCTTCATATCTATAAGTCTAACTCCTCATGCATAACCTACTCAATAGGCCTAAATCTAATATGCAACATCAACAAAACTTGCTGAGAGACAGGTTTATCTCCCAAAGGCTGCTCCATCTCTGGAATAGACTTCCCATACATGTCAAACAGAGTACCTCGCTAACCCTCTTCAAGCGCAACACTGATGAGTGGATGGGAAACCACAAATTTGTCCCAGGGGTTCCACTTTTGTCCCTCATTGACAGGGGTGACAGGTGCTGACTGAGGTTTCTTTTTTGGGGATAATTTCTTGGCATGGCTTGTAAGGGCCCCAAGGACAGGGGTGACAGGTGCTGACTGAGGTTTCTTTTTTGGGGATAATTTCTTGGCATGGCTTGTAAGGGCCCCAAGGCCATTAGCCTTGTAACCTCCTATGATCCTATCCTGAAATAATGCCTGGTTGACTGCAATTGTCCATTCATCTCAGCTGGACTAGGAGTATCTGAAAGTATATAATGAAAAATGGAGACTGGAATGAGCTGGACAAATGTTATTACTAACAATATTGATCATGGTGGCAAAAGAGACACAAAACACAAAAATATTAAAATGACAAGCTTTCATTCCCAAAGGTTGGACAGAATAAAAATAAAACAAAATATATATATAAAAAACTGTCAAACCACTTTTGCTTCTATAAGCAGCAAAGATTTTACAAAATAAGAAAAGTACAAACATAGGAGTTAGCACTTTTATTTATACCAGTAAACAATGTTATAGACTGACATAATTAAATAACATGATAGAAACAATCACATTAGAGCACTTAAATAACCCTTTAAAGAAAAGCTGCTGCCACATCAAAATAATGTTGTGCTTTCGTTCTTTATTAAACCAAGAACTTTATCAGAACTACCCTCTGCATTCGAATCTTGTTTAAATAACCTCATTGTTATGATATACACATGACTGAGAGCATTCTCACCCAGTACAGGAGTCCCAATAACAATCCCTTACAAAGTACAATAAATAAAACATTATAAAACCAAAATGTAAATATTAAAATATATAACTGATTAATACCAGCTAGTCCCAATGACAATGTTAAACAATGTTAAACAAATTTGTTTTTTAACACACATTTAATGTTAATAAGTTCATTTAACCATTTTTTTTATCTGCTACTAAAACAATCTGCTATTGAACTTCTCTAGGTTCTAATGTATTTTTGAAACTTTGTACAAAGGGAGTTTGGCCAACAGACTCTAATACAAAAGAAAAAAACAAAACTGCTTGAAATTGGAACAGCTAGGAACATGTTTGGCTAGTGCATTAGTAAAATCTTTCTTTTTAATAGCTGCATTATGCTCATAAATTCTCTCAGAAAGAGTTCTAATAGTTTCCCCTATGTAAAAACAATCACAGCTGCAGCAGTTAGCCAAATAAATAATGCTAATCATATTACCAGAAGCATTCAATAAAAATTTCATAACAATATAACTTAATAAAATAAAACACACATTTTTTTTTATTCTTTATATTTGCATTTAAAAATAATAACTCATTTAATCCTGGGCTAAAATTAGCTCCTAATAAAGTTTGCCAGAAAAAATAAATCGACAGTTCAGAAAATTATATGTCTCCACCACAAAATGTTGGATACACTTTTTCAAGAATATAAAATATAATATTTTTATAACTAGTACACTCTACGGCATGCTTAGCCAAAGCATTACGATTGTTTTTTTTTTTTAATTCTGAAATTATGTTAATAGATCCTGATGCTTAATATTCTTATATTTTTCCATGAAAAATAAATAACACATCCTTAACACTAAATACATCATATAAATACTATTTATAGCACATTTGCACACCTGACTATAACTCCTTTAGGTGATACTACTGTAGCACCAAGGACTGTTAACAAAAATCTATGCACAAACACAAGTTCACCAGCTAGTGTCAAGACTAGTATAAATTGAATTTTCAAAAACATTATGAAAGCAAGAAAACAGATTATGATTATACTTGAAAGCAAACAAGGGGCCAACCCCAACAACCTGCTCAATGTATTTGCTCGAATTCAAGATACACTAATTTCTCTTAACAGTATCTCTAAAGTCCATGGTGTCCATGCTGTAGGTCCAGACCAATGATTTGGTCCTGCCCACAGCAATGTTATTGCCACGTAGGATATTTCTTTTTTTCAACAAAATGTTTTATTTCAGTAAAAGAAACAAAATTTAAATGTACAACCATCAATAAAGGGGAAAAAATCATATATACATATTTACAATAATTTTCCATTAATAATCACCATGACTCATAATGTAACTGCTAATAGGAAAATTGGCTAATTACTGTATTTCTCCAATAACTGACTTATGTTTTGCCATTTAAAGTCTCTTTAGTCTTCTTAGATCTCAAGATATAACTGTATTTTTTCTTTGGCACACATCAGTAGTTAATTTTATGAATTAATTGAAGTTTGGCGCAGACTCCTTTTTCCAATTTAAAGTGATTACTTTTCTCATCTCAGCTAAAAGAGTCCACATTATAGAAATGTGATATGAACTTAAAGACATTTCTCATTCCCATTTTTTCAAAGGGTGATGCATTCTTTACAATAGGTATATATCTTCCAAGGAGGAGGACATGGCTTCTGTCCTTCCCATAGTCCTAGCACTGCCCTTTTGACCTATACAGATACTGTCAATAAAGGGTAATGGCAAACTAGTCTCTTTTTTTCGAGACTTATCTAAAGTTTTCGACACAGTCTGTCACAGCAAACATCTACTTCAAATGTCCTCACTTGTCCATAGGTATCAGTCAGTACAATGGCACAGCATGCTCTCTCCTTACCTGACAGTCACCACCAGTATACCACAAGGCTCTATATCTTTGGTCCCCTCTTCTTTAACATTTTCAACAAAACCCTCTATACTTCCACACAACAGGCCATCCTAATATATTACACAGATGATTCCACTCTCATTTGCACATCTGACAACATGGCACACCTCCAAAAAATTACTCAGTAAGCTTTAAGAGGCATTGAAATGTGGCTTTATAACTCACAACTCACGCTCAACCTAAAACTACTCATCCATAAGAGCTGCACCTCTGTTTGCTATAGGGCAATAGATGTTGTCTTTAGATATGCTATTGTAGTAGCTTTCCACAGTGTTTTTTTTCAGGGTAGTTTCCCATGCTGACCTTCAAGTCCTGCCTTCTGGTCTGGTCCATCCATCCATTTCCCTGGGAGAGAGCCCTGTGGGTTATTTGTTCCCTAGGGTGTGAGTTAAGTGAACCCAGATTAGGAGTCATGATCTGTGTGCTAGGAGATCAGGGTTTAAATTAATCCTTATCCTTCTGTGCTTTTGTCTGATCACGTTCAGGCATCTGGCATGTGATGGGCCTTTGCATGCAATGCAATTAATTGACCCTACCACCCTTACAGGCTGCATACCTTTTGAAATACTCAGTCACCACTTGAGGATTCAACCACAAAGAGAGTTGAGCAGGTTAAGTGTCATCATTCCTATCTTCCCCCACACCCACTCCAACAGATGCCCTAGCTGCTAGTCAAACCGGGATTAGTTAGGGTTTTATCCCTCTACACAGCATAACTGGTGTTGTGTCTTGAAAATGTTCTTCTGTATCTGCCTGTGGTAGCACTGTGCCTAACTCTGCTCCAGTGTTCTCACGTGACAGAATAGTTCATTTGTCTCTGTCTACCACAAATTCAGTACAGACTGCCTTCCGGAAACTTATTATATTACTATATTTCTTCCTTCCTTCTTTTTCTATTAAGCAAAGTGCCCACCCTTGGTTGTAGTTGCACAGTCAGTCTCTTAAAGAAAGAACAAGGTCACCACAGATGATAACTAGGGAATATCATGGCACTCCCTGATACTTGCTCAATAAGACTAGCTGTTTATTTGCAGATAGCTTGTAGGAAGCTGATGACCATTCACATTATATTGTCACCTAGCACAGGTAACTGAAATGGTTTATTCCTTCCTTCATTCATACTTTGGGTAAGAATAGTGACTAGGGAGTATAACCCAGACTGCTCCTACCAGGTCATTTGTAGAGTTATGGAAAATGACGTAACACCAGATTCAGCTAACTCTTTGCAGCATAAAAAAACTGGGCTGGAGTCATGATTAATGTAAGGAAAACACAAATCAAATTATGGTTGTTATGTTGAGTGGCATTAAGTGACAATAACAGTGTAGTGAAACACAATTTGTAAGTATCAGCATTATGTTTTTCTCTGGCCTCCAGCATTGTGCACATCTGCATCCCATAATCCTATTTTAAAAAAATTCTTCCTTTCAACTGTAAAAGACATTACTAACTCATTCCCTGCCCTGCCTACCAACAGCCTAGCTAATGCCTTCAACACACCAAAACAACTACACCCTCTTGCTGGCTATTCTATCACTTTTTACTTCTCAGCCATCACACTCAAGGAAACAAAATCGTTCATTTTAAAACTAAAAACCTTAGGTTGCATATTTAGCAAATTTCACCCTAAATTTCTCATGCTAGCTGCTGAAAAAATAATGTCAGACATCTTATACTTGTCTTTAACTTATCACTACTCCTGCTCAGGGTCCCTTCAAACACTCCGTCAACATCCCTTTGCCAAAGGTCTCACACCCACACAAATGAAAGACTAGAGACCTATTTCCAGTCTCTGCCCATTAACAAAAATGTTTGAGAAACTTTCATATAAACAAGTGCTTAAACATAGCAGCTATAGCTTTTTCTTTGTGACAGTGGAAATGGTTTTAGAAACACCTTTAGCACAGGGACAGTACTAGTCACAGCAACTGATTTCTACAGTAACAGGAATGACAGCCGGATTACAGCTGGAAATGTAGATATAAAAAAAGCATTTGAGACTGTTAACCATACTCTACATCTATATAAACTTAAAAACATTGAACTTGGGCAGCAATACAGTTTTGTGGGTTCAAAATGGCATGAAAGCTCGAACCTTTCAAGTTTATCGTAACAATTCCTTCTCAGATTCAGGAAGACTAAACATTAGGTCACATAAGACTCAGTGCTGGCCCCTCTATTCTCCTTATTTGTCAGTGGCATTACTCTTGACCTACCCAATCTCAACATCATAATGTCCATAGATTATATTCTTAACGCCAAAAACGCACCTGTCTCTTCAAACAAATATACAGCACAAATTCTCATCCCTTTGTAACTGGGTACAATCAATCAGACTTCTAACAAACTCCTTAACAACTATCATGCTTGCTCTGGTTATTGATTTGAATGGAAATATTATAACAAATATTAAAGAACAAAAATACTAGTTCTATCACTTAATCCTGTCCTCAACTGTACAACTAATACAGTGAGTATTACCTCCACAGTACTTGCACAACTAAAAATATGTTATCAAATCTCTCACCTCTACACTATTTCTGCAAGGAAAGCCATTGCCAAAAATGTTTTACTACTTCTAAAGTGGAATATATCCTACCAATGATCAGTCTTCATTCTGCACAAAGCACCCAAAAGCTCAAGATGATTGTGTACAACATATATAACATCTATTTAAAAAAGACGTCTAAAAGGCTGAAGTTGAGTAAAAACAGCTTTAATAACAGTAACAGATATACACAAAACAAACTGGTGAGCGCTTTCGCGGCTTACCTGCTGATTCAGACCATGAAAAAATAAAAGACACTTAAAACCTTATATACAGATAACCAGCCATACAATTAAGGGATGTCAGATCACATGGTGCAATTAATGATGCAAGCCTCTCTTCTTCAGAGCAGGTTTTAAACACAGCATTATTCAGACCTGGGTATACTGTAGCCCTCAGGTCAAGAATCCATCTTAACTGAATATATTCTGTTTCATTAGCTATATCATCTCCTCTTATATTAGTACCAACTTTATGCAGAACCAAAAAACTTAAAATGATGGCTGTCATCAGTTTTCATCACGTTTGGCTAGCGCATTACTTTCTTTCCTGTTGTGTATATCATTATTATGCTCAAGTACTCTGCTTTCAGTGTTCGACTGGTTTTCCCAGTATAGAACCCTTCACATACAGTGCACTGTGCCCAATACACTATGTTCTTATCTGTGCAGTCAGCATAAAAACTAAACTCAATCTTTCTCTTTCTGGGTGTGTAACAGATGTAACCATCCACACATACCTACAGGCACTACACGATCTGCATGCATACGTACATCTCCTTACAGAATGTACCCTGTCTATATAGTTCTGTCTATAACATAGACGTTGCTTCAGGATTTTATTGCTGTTAAAGGAGAATCGTGGATGGGGTCCAACCACATTACCTACACTTGGGTCTGTCATGAGTATTGGCCAGTTCTTTTTCACCACATCACAAATTATGTTGATGTTACTTGAATACGTTAGAGTTACCCTACTTGCATTACCTTCAGGTAAATGTTTCTCCTTAGCTCGTTGGTCCAGAGGGTCAGAGAAATAGGGTCTAATCTCATTCCTGGTGACAGATCTAACCTCATTAATAGCCCTTTCAATGATTCCTATTTTGTAACCATGCTCTAACAACTCTATATGTAAAATATCCAGAGCTTCTTCTAGCTTAGTTTAATTTGTGTGCAGTCTCATTACTCTGAGCGTTGGTTTTTAACCACATTCCTTGGAATGTGCCTAAGGGTGCATGCTAGTGTTGGGTAGGATATTTGTTCTTCCTACAGGGTTTCCTATATATACTAGTGCAAACACTGCCTAGCTCATCCTTCTTAACTACAGTGTCAAAAACGTCTGTATCCTCAGCAGAGTAATGCATAGTAAATGAAAGAAAGGTAGTTGTATTTTGTAGATAATCTACAAACTCCAGCACTAGATTGGTTGGTCCTTGCCAAACAAAAAAGACATCATCCATAAATCGTTTGTAAAATTTCACATGTGAAATAAATCTAACATCTGTAAAAACTGACTGCTTTCCCAATAAGCCAAGACAATACTGGCATAAGAGTTGGCACATGCCGTGCCCATTGCAACCCCCAGCTTTTGCAGATAATATTCCGATTCAAAGATGAAAACATTATTCTCTAGTATTAGATCCAGTAGTGCACACAACAGCTCTACCTTAGAGTTAGGGAAAAAAATGTGTCAGACGTCAAAAAAAGCCTTACACTATCTATTTCTACATCATTTGGAATGACTGTAAAAAGTGAATTAACATCTAATGTTACAAACAAAATGTAATTCAAATCATCCAAATTTATTGACCATTGGTATAGGACTTGTAGGAATTGCTTGGTATCCTTCAACACAGATGTAATGGTGTCAACAACCAATTTAAGTTGCTTTTCCACATATATAGAGATGGGCTCAGTCAGCCACCCTCTCCCTGAAACTATTGGTCAGAGAGGGGTTGACAGCATCTTTATGCATTTTTGGTAATCCATAAATAATGGGTATTCTGGGATGGTCAACTGTGAAGTAGACATCAGCAAATCATATAAATAAAAATTAACTCTGTTAATGATTCCAGTAACCTGAAATCTTTGCAACTTCATATAAACCTCTTTATCATTAAACATGCTAGACATCTTTTCAGTGTAACTACTTTTGTCTAGAACCACTATCCCTCCACCCAAAGCTATACTACCCCCTTTGCCCTCGTGACCAAACCACACCAACTGTGGGTAACCAATATTACCCGTACCCAGCTGTGGGGTATTGCTTAAATATGACATGATATGTATGCTATGCAGAAATGTGCCTTAATCCATTTGTATCCATCAGACCTTGTTTTGCCCAGCAAAAAAAAAAAAAATAGTCAACCCTGCCAAGTCTCAAACCCAGGACACTGTCCCTAACAATCACACCAACATACCACTATACCATCTGACCTGTGAAATGTTATAGTGCTTTAATGAACAGATCCTGCATTCAGGTAATTTAACATTAACAAAAAAAAAAAAACAGAGGTCCCAAGTGTTGAAACTATGGCCATGACCATTTTAATCAGAGGAATGTACCAGTACACCAGCTGAGCTGTAGGAATTAATGTTGCTTTTTCAAACATATCATGCAATAGAGGCATACAACATTAGGGAGAAAGTGTTGTGGAACCCTTTGTGCATTGTATATAGACATGTACAAACAAATATATATATATATATATATATATATATATATATATATATATATCAGATGAAACATAGATATGTAAACATACAGTCATACTATAGGTATACAGATATTAAATATAATGGAAGAAAAAAAAAAAAAAATATATATATATATATATATATATATATATATATATATATATGCATACATATATATATATATATATGGATCTAGGACATTTCACCGAAAGCACATTTCTTTGAGACTCAAATGACCGAACATAAATCACTGAAAGCATAATTCATTGAAAACACAATTCACCGAAACACATTTCATCGAAAGTTGTATATGGCCTTGTCCTCACTGTAGTGCGACCCTGGAGTTAGTATATACAGTAGGGGGTGTGTGTGGGGCACTGCAATTGCAAGTATGCATGTATATAGTTCAAAACATTTAAAATATGTGGGGAGCTACCCCCCACACCCCCCCTACTATATATGTTTACATATCTATGTTTCATCTGATATATATATATATATATATATATATATATATATGTATTTGTGTGTCCATGTCTATATACAATGCACAAAGGGTTCCACAACACTTTCTCCCTAATGTTGTATGCCTTTATTGCACGATATGTTTGAAAAAGCAACATTAATTCCTACAGCTCAGCTGGTGTACTGGTACATTCCTCTGATTAAAATGGTCATGGCCATAGTTTCAACACTTGGGAATTGTGTTTTTGGTGAATTGAGCTTTTGGTGACAAGTGCACAATAATTTGACTTCCAGTGAAATGTGCTTTCGGTGAAATATCCTAGATCCATATATATATATATATATATATATATATATATATATATATATATATATATATACATATATATGTGTATGTATGTATATAACATGCAGTGTGGTTATATTTCCGAACCATCCCTCCCAACCAGTTAGTGCAAGGAACCTGTACAAAGACTGTAAAAGGGGAGGGATGGGCCACATATACAGATATCGTTAGAAAATCATTGTTACAAATGAAGACGTGTGACAGCAACAGTGCGTGTCTCAGCAGACAATCACTGAAGGATATGATGATGGGAACTGAAATGTCATGTCATGTATTTACTGACAAAATCCTTGGATTATCACCGTGATTTGCCACACAAACAGAAATAAATTGTGGAACTCTATAAAAGTACAGTCCAAACATCTGGACACACTGTGGAAAATCTGGCTGTGGAGAGGTATGCTCAGAGCCCCTTAATGCAATGAATGTGGACCAAGCCTGACAAAGTAGGGGGACACAGGCATGAAAATAGGGACATGTACAAAATACATCAGTAAATAAGCTGAGAATTTTCATGTAGTAACAGTGTATGTCCTAACAATTCCAGGACTCAACTGCTTCTCATTGGTTACTGACCTCAGCCCCCACATCATCCCATTCATGTGTCATGCATACATAACAGTTATGAGGACCAGATCAAAGATACTGGGCACACAACTGGACATCCTATGAATATGATATGTGGACATAACACAACAGTAGGGAAACTACACTGAGAGCTACTGATCAATGTCCAGACTACAGTCAGACTGACATAACACTACCCAGGTCCTGCTCTGGGGCTGTACACATGCAGTAGCAAATATAACAGGCAGTACAGGGATGTCATACTAGTGGAACACAGACACTGGTGTGAAAGTGCATACCCCCAAACAAGTGCACCACAGTGACAGCAACATACCAGTAAGCAAACTGAACATGACAGTATAATACTGTGAGAGCAACCACATACTGTTTGCCACTCACAGATTACCCCTACATATACTGCCTAAATTCACAGTGTACTGGGAATCTGGAGGTGTTACATGACATGTCACAGTCAGCCCCTACAAGCATAGATAGACCACCAGCAGCTGTAGCAGCATGCAGAGTCAGATAGGTAAAGGATGTATGGCACTCACAGCTGCTACTCTCCCTACCCAGCCCAATAAACATAAACACACAACACTGCTACACAACCCTAGCAGTCTGTTCACAGTGAAAGTGACCTCATATGCCATGCCTGGCAAAGGCCTGCTGCACAGTGAGCCGAGTGGAGGAGGGGCATTGACTACAACTCTGATCTGAAATATATAACAATAAATATCCTGTTTTTTTTGTTTTTTTTGCTTATTTTTACTAGTTATTGCTTCTAGCAATTTATATATAGGTTCATAGGTTGATACTAGGCTATCTGCCCTAGGGCATTTACAAGCCTAGCCAGAGTGTGTTTGGCTTTTGCCACCCTTCTTAGATTAGTTGACTGTGCCTCTGCATAGTAGGTTACAGAAGATAGCCCATTTAAGGTTAGTTTACCGTGCCTCTGTCTAGCAGTGACACAGAAGAGATCCCAGGGGTAAATTTATGATCTCCAATCCAAACGTCAAGATTCTTCTTGAAGAGGGTCATTGAGGGGGTCTGTCTGACTTAGATTGGGATTTTGTTCCAGAGTGAGGGGAGCCTCTGAGATATGAATCTGTCCGTCCAGCATGTTCTATTTATTTCTGTGCTGAGGTTTAAGTCACTGGAGCGTGTAGTTCTCATGGATTTGGATTTCCTGAGGTGGAGCATGTCCATTAATTCTGGGTTGGACATGGCTTTATACGTCAGGCACAGATCGCCTCTGAGTAGGCGGTAAGCAACTGAGTAGAGCTGGAGTTTCTTTAGCCTAACTGCTTAGGGCATCTGTTTGAGTCCCTTGATCCTCTTGGTGAGGTACTTTTGGGGTCTTTCTAGTTGTAGCAGGTGTTGGGTAAGGTACATCCCAAATTGGGCATTGTATTCAATTATGGGCCTGATGAGTGATGAGTAGAGGGGCACAATGACCTCTCTTGATCTAGATGTGAACTCCTTCATGATAAGGTGGGCTATATAGAATGTCTTTCTAACCACTTTGGCAAAGTGATTGTCAAAGGAGAGATTGCAATCTACTTGGGTCCCCAAATCCCTAATTACTTCTTCCGTACTTAATGGATTACCACCTATGTGGTAATTTGTGGGCACTTTGTTTTTCCCAAAGGGGATGATTATGCACTTTTTGGCATTTAGCTTTAGGCCATGGCTCTGGCACCAGTTATCCGTCTCTGTGAGACCTTTTTGGAGGATGCTTGTGTCAGCCGGCGAGTCGATTATAGCCCCCAGTTTGCAGTCATCTGAAAACTTTGTCAGCCATAGTCCTCCTGTGTTAGCCTGTACCTCAGAGAAATATATACCGAACAAGAGAGGTCCCAGGACTGAGCCTTGTGGGACGCCACTTGTAACTGGTTTAGAGTATGACATGGCACCTGCAATTCTGACCATGTGGGTTCTATCCCTAAGCCAGTTTGCAACCCATCTTGTGACACAGGGGTTGATATTTAAGCTGGTGAGCTTATTTATGATACCCGAGTGGGGTATTGTGTCAAAGGCTTTTGCAAGATCAAGGTAGGCTGTGTGGACTACCTTCCCTTCGTCTATGGCCTTGGTGACTGTTTCAAAGAAATTGACCAGGTTCAAGAGGCAAGATCTGCCCTTAACAAAGCCGAATTGGGTAGGATCCAGTGTTTGGAGGTTCCCAATGTCTATGTTTATGAGTTCCATGATGATACACCTCATAGCTTTGCAGACCAGGCTAGTTAGGCTTATAGGGCGATAGTTTCCGGGGTCCGTTGTGGCACCACCTTTATGGAGTGGGACCACTGTTGCAGTACGCCATTCTTTGGGTACATATCCTGTTGTAAGGCTGAGACTGAACAGTGATTTTATGTGAGGGTTCAGTTCTCCTTGGAGCTCATGTAAAACACAGACCGGGACACCGTCCGGTCCCATTGATGCTGTGTTTTTTGCTTTGGAGAGGGCAGCTCTCACCTGTGCATCTGTGATGTCAGAGAGGCTACACTCTGTTGGGATAGTCATTTGCTCATTTGGGGAGGAGGGAGGGAGAAGTTTGCACTGAACCTGTCTGCCAGGATGTTGGCAATATCTGTGGGTTCAGTGTATTTTTTGTCATTTTGCACTAACTCAGAGCATATCTGGGAGTTTCCACCCAGGTTTCTGACATAACTAAAAAAAGCCTTGTGATTATCTTTAGCGTCTTGTGCAATTTTTCTTTTGAAGCTAGCCTTAGATGATTTTATGAGGGATCGTAGTTTCTTGCTTGTACTGATCAGAGTTGCCTTCCCTTTCAGGGATTTTGCTTTATCATGTAGTAGATTCCTCCTTCTGTTGTACAGCATATTTATGGCTGGGGTCCACCAGACAGGTCCCCTGCCTTTGGAGGAGTGTGTCTTGGTTTTATTTGGGATAACATGATCCATGCATTCCTGTAGGTATCCATAGATTGCGTTTGTAAAGAATTCTGCGGTTTGGGCCGTATTTTCCACTGGCCCTGGGGCTTTGAAGGATTCCACCTTGGTTTTGAGAAGTGGGAAGTTTGCTTTTGAGAAGTTTTTGACCATGGTTTCCTTTGCTGGGGGTGGGGATGGGATATGTATGTCCATAGTGATTAATTTATGGTCAGATCTTACCAATGAGGGGTATTCCACTGGTATGGAACATAGAGTCCCCATGTTGGTGATGATCAGGTCCAATATGTTTTCCCCTCTTGTGGGAGTGGTGACCAGTTGTTCCATAGCATTTGAGTTTATAAATTCTAGGAACCATTGGGCTAGGGTGTTGGGGCTTGAGTAGTGCTCCCACTCTATGTTTGGGTATTTAAAGTCACCCAATATAATGGTGTTTGGAGAGACCTTCATATTCTCCAGTGTCTTCAGGAAAGCCAAGTGGGGTTCCTGAGTTTGGGAGGGTGGTCTGTAGCAGGCTACAAACTGGAAGGCAGTTTTGCCCACTGTTAGATGCACATAGATGGTCTCAGATGCTTCGTGCAGTGCCACTAGCCTGGAGGTATGGGTATCTTTGAGGAATATGGATACTCCCCCTCCTCTTGTGGTTTGGTCCTAGTTTTGGGGCCGAAAAGCATGGTATGAGGTATAGCCTGGTAGTGCTGGGCCCAGGGGTGACAGGTGCAAGCCGTCCCTAGTGAAGCAACGTGGCTTGTCAAGCATGTCATCCCAGGCTGACAAACACTGGATCCCCTTTGAGTGACGCCAATACTTTAGCCAATTGCTGAAATTGATCATTTTGTCTTTATACTGTGGTAACATTCTTGGTGAGGGTAAGATGCTACTCAAGGTCAGGATCATACCAGCCTGGGCCACATGATCAGAGAGCTCCTCTATGTCTCTTTTCATGTAATCCAGGGAGGTACATCTCAGGTCATTCACACCAGCATGGACAATGATGGAGTCATATTTGTACTTGCTTTGGAGTGACCTGAGTGCTTGTGTTATGTGACGGATCCTGGCACCCGACAGGCAGCTTACAGTGACCTTCTCCTTGTTCAGCCTGGTGAGAGGGATGTCAGTGTGTCTGACAATAGAGTCACCTACTACAAGTGTATTAGGTGTGTTGTTTAGCCTTAAGGGCTGTGACTGTGTGGCACACTGACTTTGTGAACTATGTGATATGTGGGTATTGTTGTGGGGTAGCAGTTGCTTGGATGTCTGCTTTGGAGGTCTCTGTTGCTTGGGCAGATTTTTATTTAGAGCCTCAGAGTATGTTTTTGTGTGCTTATGTGTTTGGTTTGCTGTTGCTATAGGTCTATATGAGACTGGATTTGTGGTGCGTGTGATTACCTTCTCCTCCAGACTGACCATGCCAGTACTATGTTGAGAGAGCTCAGCCTCCAGTTTGGCTATATAGTTGCATCTCTCACATATATTTGAGCTTCTAGGGAAGAGGAGAGGGTGGTCTGTGTACATAAGGCAGTTGTAACATTGCCTCAAGATTCCCATATTCACGAGCAGGACTGGAGAGTAAACCTGAAACTGACTTTTGGACATGCCAGAATAGTATAAGGAATTACTTTTTGACTTGATCAAAAAGGACCAATAGGGAGCCAAGTACATAAAGGGAGTATAAGAGGGTGTAGTGCTTTAGTTTATTAGTGCTTACTTTTAAGACACTTATCCTAGATACTGCTGGATTTAGAAGGAAAATAGAGTGCTTACTTTGAGATTTGGAACAGTTCTAATGGAAAAAGTGAAGAGCAGACTTTGTGGAGCCGGGAATAGTTTAAACCTGATTAAGCAGCGCTGCCCGATGCTGCACTATGCGCAAAAATGCGCAAAAGAGGGTTTTAAGAGAGGCGGATCAAGGAGTTTGGAATTGACTCAAAATGGCCAATAAAACTAAAGTTTCTAGGCAGTAACCACTCCCACAGGGGCAGGCAGGCTGTTCAGTGTTTACCACTGCCACTGATGAACACAGAGACTTCCCTTTAGTCCAAGCAAGCAATGGCCTCCAAGAAACTTACAAACAGTTCAGAACACCAAATTTGTAACTGAACTTTTTTTTTAAATTTCAGAAAGTGGGAAAAAAGCAAGATTTTTTGTTTTTTTTGTTTTGTTTAAAGATAGCAGAGATACACAAGTAACAACAAGTTAGAACAGTGCAATAAATGACCCCACACTTGAGTGTTAGTCCAGAGACAGGTAAAATGCAAGTTCTAAGACATAAACGATTTTAAAATAAGTGCAACACAGGAAATGCAGTAAACAGGCTCTAGATGTGTTCTAAATACAGTTCCTAATACAGATATTAAGTTTAGCAAGCTGGAAAATGCCACAAAAGTAGGCGGTAATGCAGAAATCTTAAAAAATAATCTGAAGACAAATACTTAAAATCTCAAAAGTGGCTCCATTCTTCTCTCAGCATTTTCTCCTCTTGGTGGGTGCTTCACCAATAGCCAACAAGTCTGAAAAAATGCCAAAACCACAAGGCAATCGGGTTTTAAGAGAGGGGGATCAAAGAGTTTGGAATTGACCCAAAATGTCCAATAAAACTACAGTTTCTAGGCAGTAACCACTCCCACAGAGGCATGCAGGCTGTTCAGTGTTTACCACTGCCACTGATGAACACAGAGACTTCCCTTTAGCCCAAGCAAGCAATGGCCTCCAAGAAACTTACAAACAGTTCAGAACAGCAAATCTGTAACTGAACTTTTTTTTAAATTTCAGAAAGTGGGAATTGTTTTGTTTAAATATAGCAGAGATACACAAGTAGCAACAAGTTAGAACAGTGCAATAACTGACCCCACCCTTGAGTGCTAGGCCAGAGACAGGTAAAATGCAAGTTTTAAGAAAAAAACGATTTTAAAATAAGTGCAACACAGGAAATGCAGTAAACACGCTCTAGATGTGTTCTAAATACAGTTCCTAATACAGATATCAAGTTTAGCAAGCTGGAAAACGCCAAAAGGTAGGCGGCAATGCAGAAATCTTAACAAATAATCTGAAGAAAAATACTTAAAATCTCAAAAGTGGCTCCTTTCTTGTTTCAGCATTTTCTCCTCTTGGTGGGTGCTTCACCAACAGCCAACAAGTCTGAAAAGATGCCAAAGCCACAAGGCAATTGGGTTTTAAGAGAGGGGGATCAAGGAGTATGGAACTGACCCAAAATGGCCAATAAAAGTACAGTTTCTAGGCAGTAACCACTCCCACAGGGGCAGGCAGGCTGTTCAGTGTTTACCACTGCCACTGATGAACACAGAGACTTCCCTTTAGCCCAAGCAAGCAATGGCCTCCAAGAAACTTACAAACAGTTCGGAACAGCAAATCTGTAACTGAACTTTTTTTAAATTTCAGAAAGTGGGAAAAAAGCAAGATTTTTTTTTTGTTTAAAGATAACAGAGATACACAAGTAGCAACAAGTTAGAACAGTGCAATAAATGACTCCACACTTGAGTGCTAGGCCAGAGACAGGTAACATGCAAGTTTTAAGAAAAAAAACAATTTTAAAATAAGTGCAACACAGGAAATGCAGTAAACAGGCTCTAGATGTGTTCTAAATGCAGTTCCTAATACAGACATCAAGTTTAGCAAGCTGGAAAATGCCAAAAAGTAGGCGGCAATGCAGAAATCTTAACAAATAATCTGAAAAAAATACTTAAAATCTCAAAACTGGCTCCTTTCTTCTCTCAACATTTTCTCCTCTTGGTGGGTGATTCACCAACAGCCAACAAGTTTGAAAAGACGCCAAAACCACGAGGCAATCGGGTTTTAAGAGAGGGGGATCAAGGAGTTTGGAATTGACCCAAAATGGCCAATAAAAATACACTTTCCAGGGATTAACCACTCCCACAGGAGCAGGCAGGCTGTTCAGTGTTTACCACTGCCACTGATGAACACAGAGACTTTCCTTTAGCCCAAGCAAGCAATGGCCTCCAAGAAATTTACATACAGTTCAGAACAGAAAATCTGTAACTGAACTTTTTTTTAATTTCAGAAAGTGGGAAAAAAGCAATTTTTTTTGTTTTTTTGTTTTTGTTGTGTTTAAAGATGGCTGAGATACACAAGTAGAAACAAGTTAGAACAGTGCAATAAATGACCCTGCACTTGAGTGATAGGCCAGAGACAGGTAAAATGCAAGTTTTAAGAAAAAAATGATTTTAAAATAAGTGCAACACAAGAAATGCAGAAACAGGCTCTAGATGTCTTCTAAATACAGTTCCTAATACAGATATCAAGTTTAGCAAGCTTGAAAATGCCAAACAGTAGGCGGCAATGCAGAAATCTTACCAAATAATCTGAAGAAAAATACTTAAAATCTCAAAAGTGGCTCTTTTCTTCTCTCAGCATTTTCTCCTCTTGGTGGGTGCTTCACCAACAGCCAACAAGTCTGAAAAGATGCCAAAACCATGAGGCGATTGGGTTTTAAGAGAGGTGAATCAAGGAGTTTGGAATTGTCCCAAATTGGCCAATAAAACTACAGTTTCTAGGCAGTAACCACTCCCACAGGGGCAGGCAGGCTGTTCAGTGTTTACCACTGCCACTGATGAACAGAGAGACTTCCCTTTACCCCAAGCAAGCAATGGCCTCCAAGAAACTTACAAACAGTTCAGAACAGCAAATCTGTAACTGAACTTTTTTTAAAATTCAGAAAGTGGGAAAAAAGCAAGATTTTTTTTGTTTTTTTTTTCTTGCTTAAAGATAACAGAGATACACAAGTAGCAACAAGTTAGAACAGTGCAATAAATGACCCCACACTTGAGTGCTAGGCCAGAGACAGGTAAAATGCAAGTTTTAAGAAAAAACGATTTTAAAATAAGTGCAACACAGAAAATGCAGTAAACAGGCTCTAGATGTGTTCTAAATACAGTTCTTAATACAGATATCAAGGTTAGCAAGCTGGAAATGCCAAAAAGTAGGTGGTAATGCAGAAATCTTAACAAATAATCTGAAAAAAAATACTTAAAATCTCAAAAGTGGCTCTTTTCTTCTCTCAGCGTTTTCTCCTCTTGGTGGGTGCTTCACCAACAGCCAACAAGTCTGAAAAGATGCCAAAACCACGAGGCAATCAGGTTTTAAGAGAGGCAGATCAAGGAGTTTGGAATTGACCCAAAATGGTCAGTAAAATTACAGTTTCTAGGCAGTAACCACTCCCACAGGAGCAGGCAGGCTGTTCAGTGTTTACCACTGCCACTGATGAACACAGAGACTTCCCTTTAGCCCAAGCAAGCAATGGCCTCCAAGAAACTTACAAACAGTTCAGAACAGCAAATCTGTAACTGAATTTTTTTTAAATTTCAGAAAGTGGGAAAAAAGCAATATTTTTTTTGTTTTTTTTGTTTTGTTTAAAGATAGCAGAGATACACAAGTAGCAACAAGTTAGAACAGTGCAATAAATGACCCCAAACTTGAGTGCTAGGCCAGAGACAGGTAAAATGCAAGTTTTAAGAAAAAAATGATTTTAAAATAAGTGCAACACAAGAAATGCAGAAACAGGCTCTAGATGTCTTCTAAATACAGTTCCTAATACAGATATCAAGTTTAGCAAGCTTGAAAATGCCAAACAGTAGGCGGCAATGCAGAAATCTTACCAAATAATCTGAAGAAAAATACTTAAAATCTCAAAAGTGGCTCTTTTCTTCTCTCAGCATTTTCTCCTCTTGGTTGGTGCTTCACCAACAGCCAACAAGTCCGAAAAGATGCCAAAACCATGAGGCGATTGGGTTTTAAGAGAGGTGAATCAAGGAGTTTGGAATTGTCCCAAATTGGCCAATAAAACTACAGTTTCTAGGCAGTAACCACTCCCACAGGGACAGGCAGGCTGTTCAGTGTTTACCACTGCCACTGAGGAACACAGAGATTTCCCTTTAGCCCAAGCAAGCAATGGCCTCCAAGAAACTTACAAACAGTTCAGAACAGCAAATCTGTAACTGAACTTTTTTTAAATTTCAGAAAGTGGGAAAAAAGCAAGATTTTTTTGCTTTTTTTTTGTTTAAAGATAACAGATATACACAAATAGCAAAAAGTTAGAACAGTGCAATAAATGACCCCACACTTTAGTGCTAGGCCAGAGACAGGTAAAATGCAAGTTTTAAAAAAAAAAACAATTTTAAAATAAGTGCAACACAGGAAATGCAGTAAACAGGCTCTAGATGTGTTCTAAATACAGTTCCTAATACAGATATCAAGTTTAGCAAGTTGGAAAACACCAAAAAGTAGGCGGCAATGCAGAAATCTTAACACATAATCTGAAGAAAAATACTTAAAATCTCAAAAGTGTCTCCTTTCTTCTCTCAGCATTTTCTCCTCTTGGTGGGTGCTTCACCAACAGCCAACAAGTCTGAAAAGATGCCAAAACCATGAGGCAATCGGGTTTTAAGAGAGGGGGATCAAGGAGTATGGAATTGACCCAAAATGGCCAATAAAACTACAGTTTCTAGACAGTAACCACTCCCACAGGGGCAGGCAGGCTGTTCAGTGTTTACCACTGCCACTGATGAACACAGAGACTTCCCTTTAGCCCAATCAAGCAATGGCCTGCAAGAAACTTACAAACAGCTCAGAACAGCAAATCTGTAACTGAACTTTTTTTAAATTTCAGAAAGTGGGAAAAAAGCAATATTTTTTTTTGTTTTGTTTAAAAATAACAGAGATACACAAGTAGCAACAAGTTAGAACAGTGCAATAAATGACCCCACACTTGAGTGCTAGGCCGGAGACAGGTAAAATGCAAGTTTTAAGAAAAAAAAATTTAAAATAAGTGCAACACAGGAAATGCAGTAAACAGGCTCTAGATGTGTCCTAAATACAGTTTCTAATACAGATATCAAGTTTAGCAAGCTGGAAAATGCCAAAAAGTAGGTGGTAATGCAGAAATCTTAACAAATAATCTGAAGAAAAGTACTTAAAATCTCAAAAGTGGCTCCTTTCTTCTCTCAGCATTTTCTCCTCTTGGTGGGTTCTTCACCAACAGCCAACAAGTCTGAAAAGATGCCAAAACCACGAGTCAATCGGGTCTTAAAAGAGGGGGATCAAGGAGTTTGTAATTGACCCAAAATGGCCAATAAAACTACAGTTTCTAGGCAGTAACCACTCCCACAGGGGCAGGCAGGCTGTTCAGTGTTTACCACTGCCACTGATGAACACAGAGACTTCCCTTTAGCCCAAGCAAGCAATGGCCTCCAAGAAACTTACAAACAGTTCAGAACAGCAAATCTGTAACTGAACTTTTTTTTTAATTTCAGAAAGTGGGAAAAAAGCAATATTTTTTTTTGTTTTGTTTAAAGATAGCAGAAATTCACAAGTAGCAACAAGTTAGAACAGTGCAATAAATGACCCCACACTTGAGTGCTAGGCCAGAGACAGGTAAAATGCAAGTTTTAAGAAAAACAATTTTAAAATAAGTGAAACACAGGAAATGCAGTAAACCGGCTCTAGATGTGTTCTAAATACAGTTTCTAATACAGATATCAAGTTTAGCAAGCTGGAAAATGCCAAAAAGTAGGCGGTAATGCAGAAATCTTAACAAATAATCTGAAGAAAAATACTTAAAATCTCAAAAGTGGCTCTTTTCTTCTCTCAGCGTTTTCTCCTCTTGGTGGGTGCTTCACCAACAGCCAACAAGTCTGAAAAGATGCCAAAACCACGAGGCAATCGGGTTTTAAGAGAGGCAGATCAAGGAGTTTGGAATTGACCCAAAATGGTCAGTAAAACTACAGTTTCTAGGCAGTAACCACTCCCACAGGGGCAGGCAGGCTGTTCAGTGTTTACCACTGCCACTGATGAACACAGAGACTTCCCTTTAGCCCAAGCAAGCAATGACCTCCAAGAAACTTACAAACAGTTCAGAACAGCAAATCTGTAACTGAACTTTTTTTAAATTTCAGAAAGTGGGAAAAAAGCAATATTTATTTGTGTTTTTTTTGTTTTGTTTAAAGATAACATAGATACACAAGTAGCAACAAGTTAGAACAGTGTAATAAATGACTCCACACTTGAGTGCTAGGCCAGAGACAGGTAACATGCAAGTTTTAAGAAAAAAATGATTTTAAAATAAGTGCAACACAGGAAATGCAGTAAACAGGCTCCAGATGTGTTCTAAATGCAGATCCTAATACATATATCAAGTTTAGCAAGCTGGAAAATGCCATAAAGTAGGCGGCAATGCAGAAATCTTAACAAATAATCTGAAGAAAAATACTTAAAATCTCAAAAGTGGCTCCTTTCTTCTCTCAGCCTTTTCTCCTCTTGGTGGGCGATTCACCCACAGCCAACAAGTCTGAAAAGATGCCAAAACAACAAGACAATCAGGTTTTAAAAGAGGGGGATCAAGGAGTTTGGAACTGACCCAAAATGGCCAAGAAAACTACAGTTTCTAGGCAGTAACCACTCCCACAGGGGTAGGCAGGCTGTTCAGTGTTTACCACTGCCACTGATGAACACAGAGACTTCCCTTTAGCCCAAGCAAGCAATGGCCTCCAAGAAACTTACAAACAGTTCAGAACAGCAAATCTGTAACTGAACTTTTTTTTTAATTTCAGAAAGTGGGAAAAAAGCAAGATTTTTTTTTTTTTTTTTGTTTAAAGATAGCAGAAATACACAAGTAGCAACAAGTTAGAACAGTGCAATAAATGACCCCACACTTGAGTGCTAGGCCAGAGACAGGTAAAATGCAAGTTTTAAGAAAAAAACGATTTTAAAATAAGTGCAACACAGGAAATGCAGTAAACAGGCTCTAGATGTGTCCTAAATACAGTTTCTAATACAGATATCAAGTTTAGCAAGCTGGAAAACGCCAAAAAGTAGGCGGTAATGCAGAAATCTTAACAAATAATCTGAAGAAAAATACTTAAAATCTCAAAAGTGTCTCTTTTCTTCTCTCAGCGTTTTCTCCTCTTGGTGGGTGCTTCACCAACAGCCAACAAGTCTGAAAAGATGCCAAAACCACGAGGCAATCTGGTTTTAAGAGAGGGGGATCAAGGAGTATGGAATTGACCCAAAATGGCCAATAAAACTACAGTTGCTAGGCAGTAACCACTCCCACAGGGGCAGGCAGGCTGTTCAGTGTTTACCACTGCCACTGAGGAACACAGAGACTTCCCTTTAGCCCAATAATGCAATGGCATCCAAGAAACTTACAAACAGTTCAGAACAGCAAATCTGTAACTGAACTTTTTTTAAATTTCAGAAAGTGGGAAAAAAGCAAGATTTTTTTTTTTTTTTGTTTAAAGATAGCAGAGATACAGAAGTAGCAACAAGTTAGAACAGTGCAATAAATGACCCCACACTTGAGTGCTAGGCCAGAGACAGGTAAAATGCAAGTTTTAAGAAAAAAACGATTTTAAAATAAGTGCAACACAGGAAATGCAGTAAACAGGCTCTAGATGTGTTCTAAATACAGTTCCTAATACAGATATCATGTTTAGCAAGCTGGAAAATGCCAAAAAGTAGGCGGCAATGCAGAAATCTTAACAAATAATCTGCTGCATACTTTTTACTGTATTTTATTGCTATTAATTAATCTGCACGTTAAACTAAAATTGTCTGCCTTACAGGGCCTGATATTTTCTCTACTTGTTAAGCACCTATTTGTTTGTTTCGATTTCCTACCAAGGAGTGTATCATATAACTTATTTGTTTGTAGTTAAAAGCATTCTGTAGAGTCTCCTTGCTCCTTTATCTGTTTAAAACTTTCATTTTGTGGCTCACTGCTGTTCTTCTGCTGTGGTAAACATTTCTGTAGTGTTTACTGTCTAAAAGAGTGTAGGCTAGTAGCTTTAGTATTGTTCCCCACTTTCCCTCACTGTTAGTGTCTTACTGTTATACTTGATGGCTTTGCAGTTGCCTGCACCTACTGTAAATTTGATCTGGGATACTCCTCCCAGCTAGTGTCATTAGCTCATTCTATCAACTACAGAGAGAACATTTGAGAAGGCCAACCCACTCAGTTTCCTAACCTTGAATTATCTTCTGCTTCTCCTCTCTCCCTTTCCTTTACAAAAAAAATAAATAAATAAATAAAAAATTGCTAGAATCTCTTTGTATTCTGCTTAACTGTAACAAAAAGAATTTACACTTGTTTCCTGCCTTTCTAGTCTAGTCCAGATACAGATTTGTGATATCCAGGACTGTTTGTAAGCTTCTGAGTCCCCCCAATCCTCTCTGTGGAGGGATGCCTGCTAGCTTATCAGTGGGAGTGGTAAGCACTAGACAACCCTATCTACCACATAAGGAGTGGTTTTTGGTCCAGAAATTGTAGTTATTGGCCATTTGGGCAGTTTTTCCATCTCTCTCTCAACTTCCTGATTTAAAAGCCCACATTTGCACTTGTTTCTCCCTTCCTGCAACTAGTGTAGTCCAGATACAGATTTGCTGTATCCAGGACTGTTTGTAAGCTCATGAGCCCCCCAAGCCTTTCTGTGCTGGAGGGAAGCATTCTAGCTTATCAGTGGGAGTGATAAATGCTAGGTAACCTATCTACCGCATAAGGAGTGGTTTTAAGCCTAGAAATTGTAGTTATTGGCTGTTTGGGCAATTTTTCCATCTCTTTCAATTTTTTTGATTTAAAAGCCCACATTTGCTCTTGTATCTTTCCTGTAACTAGTCTAATTCAGATACAGATTCTTAGTTTTAGCACTTGAATATGCTTATTCATGCTCAGCACTTGTTCAGAACTTGTTGTAAGCACTAAATAAGCTATAAATTACTACAGCACTCAACCTTCCTGATTACCTAGAGGAAAACAGTTTTTGTACTTACTTTCCTCACTTGCTTAGAGAAAAACAGCTCTTGTACTCACTTTCCTCACTTGTCTAGAGGAAAATATTTTTTTTATTCAGGCATATCCAAGGGTCAGCTCCCTGTGTTCTCTCCTGTCTATCTGATGAATCTGGGCATCTTGGGGCAATGTAGTAATTGCCTCATGTACACAGACAACCCTCTCCTAATACCACCCAACACTACAACCTGTAAGAGATGCACTTATCTAGCCAAACTGGAGGCAAAGTTCCCTCCAACCAAGACTGAACTTGACAGTCAAGAGGAGACGGTAAACACTTGCACCACACCACAGTCATCACATAGTCCCACTTAACCTACACCACCAAAATTCACACATAGAAACACAAAAACATTCACGGAGGCTCTCAGTAATAATCTACTGAAGCAACAGAGACCTTCAAAGCAGAAACGCAAGCAACCTTCACCCCCCAACACAACCCAAATGACACTTAGCCCACAGACTCAGTGTGCCACTCAACCACAGCCCATAAGGCAAAACAACATACCCAGCACACTAGTCATAGGTGACTCTATAGTTAGGCACACTGATGTCCCACTCACCAGGCTAAACATGGAGAAGGTTACTGTCAGCTGCTTGTCAGGTGCCAGGATCTGCCACATAACCAATGTACTCAGGTCACTCCACAACAAGTACAAATATGACTCTGTTATTGTCCATGTTGGTGTGAATGACCTGAGATGTACCTCCCTGGACTACATGAAAAGAGACATGGAAGAGCTCTCCGATCTTGTAGCCCAGGCAGGTATGACCCTAGCCCTGAGTAGCATCCTGCCATCACCCAGAATGATGCTGCAGTACAAGGACAAAATGATTGACTAAAACAATTGGCTAAGCTTCTGGTGTCATTCTAAGGGGATCCAGTATCTGTCTGCCTGGGATGACATGATCGACAGACCACGATGCTTTGCCAGAGATGGCCTGCACCTGTCACCCCTGGGATTCCGGATACTGGCTAAGGCTCTTGCCACCCCTATAGTGCCTTTTTTAGGGAAGGTTCAAATGACAAATTCACCACTGTAACAGGAACAGGCAAGCAAAAGCTGAGGGTAATGTTACTCAATGCTAGAAGTCTAAATCTCAAAATGCACTCCCTCAAGGCACTTCTTAAAATGGAGAACATCGATATCTGTGCAGTGACTGAGACCTGGTTCAAGGCTCCAGAGAGCACCCCTGCATTACCAGGCTATAACTCATACCACACTTTTCGGCCACTTAACCTGGACTGGACCACCAAAGATGGAGGTGTGTCCAAATTCATTAAGGATATCCACACCTCCAGGCTAGTTGCTCAGCATAATGCATCCAAGGTTATCCAAGTGCAACTATGGCCAAAACTGCAATCCAAATTGCAGCTTGCTACAGATAACCCACCATGCCCCAGGATTCCCACTCCTCTTTTTTTTGATATACTGGAAAATATTAGGGTTCAACCAAACACCCTAATAATGGGCGATTTCAACTACCCCACCATTAACTGGGAAAACTTCTCGTGTACCAACTTCTTCACTCAACGCTTCCTGGAATTCATAAATTCCAATGCCCTGGATCAATTTATCCATACCCCCACCATGGGCAACAATATCCTAGACCTAGTCATTACCATCATGTGTGACCGGTGTTCCACACCTGAAGTCAACTCCTCATTGGTCAGATCCGACCATAAGCTAATCACACTAGATATCCATATTCTTCCCCCACCTCCCATTATGGAAACCATGGTAAAAAATTTCTCCAAAGCCAATTTCATGCTTCTTAAGACAGAAGTGGTAAACTTCATGACACCCATACAGATGGACAATACAGTTACAACTCCTGAATCCTACACAAATGCACTCTATAAGCACTTATACGAGTGCATGGATTGTGCTATCCCAAACAGAACCAAACGCTATCCTCCAAAAAAAGGAAGCCAATCTGGTGGTCCGCTGCCATAAACAAACTCTACAACAGAACAAAGAAACTGTTGCAAAAGGGAGTAAAATCCCATGAGTGGAGGAGCTCCCTGGTCAGCCTCAGTAAGAAGCTGAGATCCCTTATAAGATCCTCCAAAGCTAGCTATGAAAACAAAATTGCCACTGATTCTAGGGACAACCACAAAGCATTCTATAGCTATGTCAAGAATCTCAATGAAAACATCCAGATCTGCTCTGAGTTACAGCACAACGGCACAAAAATTACAGAACCAACTTATATTGCCAACATCCTCGCAGGTTCAGTGTTAACTTTACCCCCCCCCCCCTCACTCCCTAAAGGGCCCATATCTATACAGGAAGAATGCAGAGTCCCTGTAATCACAACTATGCAGGTAAAAGCTGCACTCTCTAAAGCCAAAAACACAGCATCCATGGGACCGGACAACATCCCAGGCTGCGTTTTACAGGAACTTCAGAATGAACTGGCTCCCCACCTAAGCACCATGTTCAGTCATAGCCTGACATCAGGCTTTGTGCTCACTGAATGACGCACAGCAACAGTTATCCCACTCCATAAAGGGGGAGTCACCAATGAACCCAGGAACTATCACCCTATTAGCCTGTTGAGCCTGGTTTGTAAGGCCATGGATGTAAACGTATCATCATGGAACTTATAAACAAAGACATTGGTAACCTCCAAACTCTGGACCTTACTCAGTTCGGGTTTGTGAATAGCAGATCATGCCTCCTGAACCTGACATTGTGAGGTTTGATATTAAAAGATCGATGTTTAGGTGTTCAATCACCTAAACATTCGGTCTGCTAATATAGACATCTGCATACATCTCGCATATGGGGTAGAGTCAGAAAATGGAAGCATTCCCACACACCAGAAACAGCCAGGGGTGGATATAAATTGCAATGCAGCACATCATGTCTCTCAAAGGCAGTTGTGAAAATGTGTTATGGTGTAATGAGACTAGGGATTGACCTCACAGCCACAATACCAACAGGTATGTGTGGTGCACAAGCAATACCTCTCATAATCTGATCACCAACATCCCCATGGTGAGTCACACTGGTGGCAGTGGCCTTCTGTGGGGCTGCTGTTCCACAGACAGAGCAGGGCCTGTAGTCACAGTGGTGGGAATTCTGAACATTTCCTAATAACACCCACATCTGCCCAAAATCCATCAGGTGTCTGCAAGAACTCTGAAGATGAGGAGGTGTGTTAGCCTTCAACACGACAAAGAACTGCAGCATACATCCAAAGCTACCTAAGAATGGCTCCACCTGAACACAAACATGGATATGGAGTGGCCCAGCCAGAGCCTAGACCTACACCAGAGAGAAACACATGAGCTGCCCTTGCATTCTGACAGAGTTGGGTGACCTTTGCATGGAAAAGTAGCCAAATAATGCCAAGTCAGGATGTGCCATGCTGATAGACACCTTCACAAGAAGAGTGAATGCTGTAAGCCACTTACAAAGTGCTTCAACAACTTATCATTTTAGGAGTGTGCACACATATGCAATCTACATATTGTACATATTGCAGTCATCATATGTTACACGTATCACATGTGCATGTTTATCAATTGGACTGGACCGATCATATGTCACACAGAAGGTGGGTGACATATTTGAATGTTTGAATGCATTATTCTGGTCTCATCCTCCATATTACAGGAACATGGCATGTTAACAGGGTTGTGTACACTTATATCCACTGTAAGCTTACAAGGCTGGTGGTGTAACAGGGATTGTGTGACCATACATTCACTGCTTGTGTGCAGATCTGACACTCAAATGTATGTAATTAATGAGTGATGTCACTCCTCAGATCAGGTATGTTCTGTAGTACTAGCCACTGTGCTATATGGGTGGACAGCAATGATGTGTACATGGCTGCAGTCTGTGCTGGGGAACGGCCATCACACACTAACACTAATCACATATTCCAGAGCTGTATATTGTCAGTTACATGTTGTACAACTGGCTGCAATGCAAGATGTTGACAGTCATGTGTCATGCATGTCACCATGTGGGTAATGTGTGGTCTGTGTAACATATTTGTGCCATCTCACCTGTAAGTGTGTGTGTGTGTGTGTGTGTGTGTGTGTGAGTGTGTGTGCATGTGTGTGTGTGTGTGTGTGTGTGTGTGTGTGTGCGTATATACCAGCCAACATCAAAGTGCAGGTATTAATGTACATATGCTGTCTTCCTCTCACAGGTGGTGATGGGGTCTGTGTTCCCCCCTTTTGAAACAATGTCAATATCTCTGCAGACTCTACCAATGATGATAGAAATATTGAGGTACAGGTGGGGTTGTCAGGGGATGAATCTGTGCCATTAGTTGGCATCCCACTTTTGTGCACACCATCACTGCACACAGTGACAATGCCCACACATACCCTGTCACCAGTGGCCACAGATGATGGACAGGTGGCAGGTGGTGGCATTGAACAGGCTAGTGTGGTGACTATGGGAGTTGGGAGTGTAGATACTGGCCATAGCCAGAGTGGAGGCAAGGTCCCACACAGGCAGATGGACAGGGTGCTTGGAGGAGGAATGCTGCTCATCGGGCCACTGTTGCAAGTGCCACAGAAGGAGTCATCAGACACATGTTCCAGGCTGGCATGGATGCACAGGCACATAATGAATGCCACACCAAACAAATGCTCAAGGTGGTGGATGCAACTCTTCCTGATGTATGTGGTGACATACATCACTTTGCTGGGTCCACAAGTCAAAATACTGAGGTGTGGATCCAAACACAAACTAATCACCTTGGGAATCCACATTCCTCCCCCACCCCCCCCTGAAAAGGTAACCACCATGACAAGCATCTCCAAAGATAACCTTGGCCTCCTTAAAACAGAGGTGGCTAACTTCACTGCACTCATGCAAATGGAGAATAGTTGCATGACCACCAGATCATACACCAATGCAATGTATGAACACGTACACAAATACATGGATTTCACTATACCCAATAGAACAAAGATGCTCTCCTCAAAAAAATGTAAGCTAATCTGGATGTCCCATGCCATAAAGAAACTGTTCAACAGAAGAAAGAAACTGTTGCAAAAAATGAGTAAACTCCCATGATTGTAAGTACTCCCGTATCAGCCTCAGTAAGAAGTTGAGATCCCTTATAACATCCATCAAAGCTAGTTACAAAAAAAATGGCAACTTAGTCTAAAGACAATCACAAAGCATTCTATAGCTATGCCAAGAATCTCAATGGCAACATTCAGATCTGCTCTAAGTTACAGCACAATGGCAGTAAATATACATAACTCATTGATATTGGCAACATCCTGGCAGATAGGTTCAGTGCTAACTTTACCCCACCTCTCACCCACTAAACGGCCCATCTCAATGCTGGATGAATGTAAAGCCCGTATAATCACGGCTGCACAGGTAAAAAACACACTCTCCAAAACCAAGAATACAGCATCCATGGGACCAAACAACATCTCAGGCTGTGTTTAGCACAAACTACAGAACAAACTGGCACCACACCTAAGTACCATGTTCAATCATAGCCTCACTTCAGGATTTGTGCCTACTGAATGGCACACAGCGATGGTGATCCCACTCCACAAGGGGGGAGCCACCACAGTCACTGGGCACCACTGCCCCATCAGCCTGAGAAGCCTGATCTGCAAGACCATGGAGCGTATCATCATGGAACTTATAAATAATAACATAGGTAACCTCCAAACTGTGGACCCCACCCAATTTGGGTTTGTGAAAGGTACATCATGTCACCTAAACCTGACTGACTTCTTTGAAGAAGTCACCAGAGCCAAGGACAAGGCCAAGGTGGTTCACACAGCCTACCTAGACCTTGCCAAGGCCTTTGACAGCATCCCCCACTCTGAAATTACAGATAAACTTATTAAACTAGGCATAGATACCTGTCACGAGATGGGTTGCCAACTGTCTTACAAATACAACCCACACTGTGAAAGAAGCAGACTCCAAATCTGACTCCACACCAGTGACAAGTGGAGTACAACAGGGTTCAGTCCTTGGTCCTCTCCTGTTTGGAATCTACTTCTCTGAAGTTCAGGCTAACACAGAGGGTCTATGGTAAACAATGTTCGCAGATGACTGCAAACTGGGAGCCATTACTGACTCCCGTAAAGATGTGGACAGTCTACAAAAGGGCCTCACTGACACAGATGCCTGGTGTCTAAGCCATGGCCTCAAACTCAATGCCAAATAATGCATTGTCATCCCCTTTGGGTAAAACTATGTGCCCATGAACTACCACATAGCTGCTAGTACACTTAACACTGAAAGTGTGATAAGAGACCTAGGGACACAGGTGGATAGTAGTCTCTCCATTGATAACCACATTGCCACAGTACTCAGGAAATCCTTCTATGTGGCACATCACATCACAACAGGTGTCTCATCCAGAAAAAAAGATCATAGTTCCTCTCTACTCATACCTCACTAGACCTATTATACAGTACAATGGCCTATTTGGTATGTACCTCACAAGACATCTACAACAACTTTAAAGTCTGCAGAATTACCTCACAAAGAGGATCACTGGCCTCAAGCAGATGCCCTCAGCAAACTGTCTCAAAATAAACCAGCTTTAATACATTGCATATCGCCTACTCAGAGCCAATATCTGAGTAACATACACAGCCATGTCAAACCCAGAGCTGTTGGACATGCTACACGTAAAGAAATCCCAGTCCCTCCAAAGCACATGCTTCAGGGAGCTAAACCTTGTCACCCCAATACACAGAACATGCTGGAGGGATAGATTACTGTCCATAAAACTTTCCATACTCTGGAACAAACTATCCATTTATGTAAAGCAGAGCTCTTCATTAGCCCTGTTTAAGATAACTATTGACATTTGGATGGTAAATAGGAAATCCACCCCGTGATTCACTTCTGTGTGTCTGATCAACAAGGACACAGGAAATGATTTGTCTTGTGTGGTGAAAGCCAGGGAATCTTATTGGCTAGGCTTATATAGACCCTAGGGCCAATAGCCTAGTATCTACCTATGAATCTATGCACACACATTATATATATATATATATATATATATATATATATATATATATATATATATATATATGGGTCTAGGACTATTCACTGAAAGCACATTTCACTGAAAGTTAAATGACTGCACAAATCACTGAAAACTCAATTCACTGAAACACATTTCACTGAAAGTTATATACGGACTTTTCCCCACTGTTGTGTGACCCTGGAGTTAGTATATATATAGCAAGGGGGGTGTGGAGGGCATAGTCACCCACATATTTTGGATATATATTAAGTTCAGAAAAGAGTAATTTATTGGAATTGCAAGTATCCATGTATATAGTTCAAAATATTTAAAATAGCTGGGGGGGGGGGCTATGCCCCTACACCCCCCTTACTATATATACTAACTCCAGGGTCGCACAACAGTGGGGAAAAGGCCATATATAACTTTCAGTGAATTGTGTTTTCAGTGAATTGTGCACAGTCAAATGTGTTTCAGTGAAACGTGCTTTCAGTGAATAGTCCTAGACCAATATATATATATATATATATATACATATATATACATATATATACATATATATATATATATATATATATATATATATATATATATATATATATATATATATATATATATATATATATATGTGTGTGTGTGTGTGTGTGTGTGTGTGCGTGTATGTAGTCGTATAACATGCAGCGCAGATGTACCTCGGAATCATACATATCAACCTCTGAGTGCAAGACTAATGAACAAAGGCTGTACAAAGGGTAGAAAATGGGCCACATGTATGAACATAATCAGAATATTGCTGTCATAACTGATCAGTTGTACAACAACTGAGACTGTATCAGCAGAACTTTATGAATGATATGGGGATGGGAACTGACATGTATGTCAGTCTTCACTGACATAAATCCTTGCATCATAACAGTGTTACCCAGAGAAATGCTAAACTGTGGAACAGAAACAAAGTATGGGCAAAACACCCGGACAGTCTTCAAACAGCCTGGCAGTGGATAGGTATGCTCACAACCCTTTAATGCAATGATTCTGGAAGAAGCCAGACAAAGTGGGGTGACAAAGGCATGACAATAGAGACATATCCAAATGATGTGAGTAGATAAGCTGAGAAGGTTGTTGTAGTAACACTATTCCTGCTAACATGTATTGACAGACATGTCACCTTAGTGCATTTTATAGTTAATGTCTGGAAGCCAAAATAAAGAACCACCTTAACAGATACAAGCATACATAATCTGAGGGTTATGCTACTGTGCTGTGGAGATTCTATACATAACTATTGAAGGCCTTGTGGTTGTCTTCACTATCTGCTGCAATCATGATTTCATAGCTACATTTACAGGAGTTCATGAGAGATCTCAGCCTTTGGTTGAGGCTGATAAGGGAGTATTCCCACTCTTGGGACTTCACATTATTCTACAAGAATTTCCTCCTTCTGTTGTAGGGTTTCTTTATGGCAGGGGACCACCAGATTGGCTTCCTTTTTTCTGAGGAGAGCATCTTGGTTGTATTGCATATGGCAAGATCTATGCATTTGTTTGTGTGTTCATACAGTGCCTTGGTGTAAGATTCTGTGGTCATGCAACTAGTCTCCATCTGCATTGGTGCCGTGCAGTTAGATGCCCAAAGTTAGCTTTGGTGAAGATTTCATGGTGGTTACCTTTGTGGGGTGGTGGGAGGGATGTGGATTTCCAAGGTAATTACTTTTTGTATTAGTAACTAACCAGGGAGGAGTTGACTATTGGTGTAGAGCAACATCTGCCCATGTTAGTAATGACCAGGTCAAGGATGTTGCTATCTCTAGTGGGAGTAAGAATGAGCATGTCCAGGCCATTGGAATCAATGAATCCCAGAAAGCATTGGCCAAGTGTATTGGTACATGAGTATTTTTTCCAGTTAATGATGGGGTAGTTGATGTCGCCCAGTATGAGAGTGTTAGGTTGGAACCTAATATTCCCCAGGGTGCTTAGGAATGGGGAGTGTGAGTCTTGGGCCCTGTTTGTGGACCTACAGCAGGCTATGACCTGGATTGCTGTTTTACCCAATGTTAGCTGCACCTCACGTATCTCAGATGCATTATGTTGTGCTAACAGTCTGGAGGTGTGCTCATCCGTTATGAATATTGAAACACCACCACCCTTGCAGCTGCAGTCCAAGTTCTGGGCCAAACAGGTGTGGAATGAATGATAGACTGGTAGTGCAGGTGTGCTTCCTGCTGCCTTGAACCAGTTCCTTGTTACAGCACAAATGTTGATGTTCTCCAGTTTAAGGAGTACTTTGAGTGAGTGCATTTTGAAATGTAGACCTCTAGTGTTGAACAGCATGATCCTCAGATTACATTTGTTTGTAGGTGTTACAGTGGTAATATGGTCTTTGGAACACTGCCTAAAAAGCCACTATAGGGGTAGCAAGAGCCTTGGCCAGTATCTGGAAGCCCAGGGGTGACAGATGCAGGCCATCTGTGGCAAACGATTATGGTCTGTCAAACATGTCATCCCAGGTACACAGATAGTGGAACCCCTTAATATGATAACAGAAATGTAGCAAATTGTTGAAATCAATCATTTTCATCTTGTACTGTGGTATCAGTCTGGGTGATGGTAGGATGCTGCTCAGGGCTAGGGTCATATGCGTCTTGGCTACATAGTTGGTGGGCTCCTCCATGTCTGTTTCCATATAGTCCAGGGAGGTACGTCTCAGGACATTCACACCCACATGTACAATGACAGAGTTATATGTGTACCTGTTGTTGGGAGACCTCAGCGTGTGTGTTATGTGGTGGATCTTGGTGCCAACAGCCAGCTGACTGTCACATTCTCCTTCTTCGACCTAGTGAGTGGGACATCACTGTTCCTCACTATCAAGCCAACTATGCCTATTGTTTTGGCCATGCTGTTTTGCCTTAGGTGCTCTGGTTGAGTGGCACACTATTTAGGAGACATATGTGTCCTCTGATTAGTGTTGTGTGGCAGTGGTGGAGTGCATGTCTGCCTTGGAGGTCTCTGCTGTTTGTTCAGCTTTTCATTGAGAGCCTCCGCAAAGGTGGGTGTGTGGTTTGTGTTTTTTTATGAAGGCAAAGCTGGTGTGTGTTCTGGAGGGCTACGTGTTCCATGTAGTGTGGTGCAAGTGTTGACCATCTCCTCTTGACCAAATATTCTGGTCTTGGCTGGGGAGTGTGTGGCTTCCAATTTGTATGTATAGGTGCATCTCTTCAAGGCTGAGTGTAGAGAAGGTAGAGGTGAGAGTTGTCAGTGTACATGAGGCAGTTGCTACATTGCCTCAGGATGGCCAAGTTCATCAGGTTAATATGTGAAAGCACAGGGAACTGACCTGTAGACATGCCTGGAGGGGTGGCCATTAATAATAATTACTGGAGCTGTTTCCTCATAGAATGCTTAGTGCTGTTGCCATGTTTGTGTGGTAAAATACTTGCTACAACACATCTGGTAAAGTGCTAAAGTAATATGCTATTGAAAGTGTAGGAGAGGAGAGAACTAGCATATCTAAGTGACACACTGAAGAGCAGACTTGGGCAACACTCAGAAGCTAACATACAGTCCTGGATACAGCAATTCTGTATCTGGACAAGACTAGTTACAGAAAAGGTAACTTCTTCTTCTTTCGGCTTTTCCTGGTTAGGGGTCACCACAGTGGATCACCTGTCCGCTCATGATTGGCAGTGGATGTTTATGGTGTCAAGTTGCTAGCCCAGCACCCAACCTTCCACAGAAGGCCCACACATGCACACACTCACGCCTAGGGCCAATTTGGAGTATCCAATCCACCTAACAGCATTTCTTTGGGATGTGGGAGGAAACTGGAGCACCTGAAGGACACCCATGCAACCAAGAGAGGACATGCAGACACCACACAGAAGGCACCCCTGCCGAGAATCGAACCGGAGAACCCCTTGATGTGAGGTGGCAATACTAACCTCTGCACCACCATGGCCACAGTTACAGGAAAGGTAACTAATTAGCATTATTTTAATAGCCAAATGTCTGGTATGTGTCTCCATGTGGTGTAGCTGGTGTACAATGGATGTGTGAGTGCATATCGCATGTCCAACCACCCATGTGTACACATGTATCCCATACAATATACTCACACCCCTTGTTATTGTAATGACAGCACATAGAGGCATGTTATGTACAGGAAATAATATACACCTAGCCTGTAACAAAATATACAGCCCTTGAACCTGTACACAATAGTCAAAGCATATAACCACTAAGCAATCTGAGCTGTACTATTTTATGATGTTCTCAACCTTAGCATGCAGTGCAGTCAGTTTATCATAGGGAAGAAGGACAGCGGAATCAGTAATAGGCTCATAGGTTGGTACTAGGCTATCAGCCCTAGGGCCTATACAAGCCTAGCCATAACAATTCCCTGGCTATTTCTTCCCACACTATTTACTTCCCTGGACCGCAGTCTAGCAGGGCAACTGAGATGATCCCTGGGGTGAATTTCCTTTCTCCCATCCAATCGTCAAGGTTCCTTTTGAAGAGGGCCAAAGAGGCACTCTGCTTGACATGTGTGGGCGATCTATTCCAGAGTCTGGGGATTCTTTGGGTCAGGAACCTATCCCCCCAGCATGTTTTGTTTATTGTGATGACAAGGTTTAGATCCCTGGAGTGTGTGGCTCTGACGGATTGGGATTTCTTTAAGTGTAGCATGTCCAACAGCTTTGGGTTTGACATGGCCTTGTATGTTAAGCAGAGATCACCTCTGAGTAGATGATATGCAACAGAGTATAGCTGGAGTTTTTTAAGGCAGTCAGCATAGGGCATCTGCTTTAGGCCTGTGATTCTTTTAATGAGGTATTTCTGCGGCCTTTCCAGTTGTTGCAGATGTCTTGAGAGGTGCATACCAAACGGGGCATTGTATTCTATAATGGGTCTAATGAGGGATGAGTACAGTGGGACAATGACCTCCTTTTTTCTGGATGAAAAGCCCTTAGTGATGAGGTGTACCACATAGAAGGATTTCCTGACTGTTGTGGCAATGTGGTTATCGAAGGTGAGACCACTGTCCACCTGTGTCCCTAAGTCTCTTATCACATTTTCAGTGTTTAGTGTACTGCCACCTATATGGTAATTCATGGATACATGTTTTTTCCCAAAGGGGATAACTATACATTTCTTGGCATTGAGCTTGAGCCCAAAGCTCTGGCACCAAGCATCTGTTTCTGTAAGGCCCTTTTGTAGAGTATCCACATCATTTGGGGATTCAGAAATGGCTCCCAGTTTGCAGTCATCTGCAAACTTTGTTAGCCAGAGTCCCTTAGTGTTGGCCTGTACTTCAGAGAAGTAGATGCCAAACAAGAGCGGTCCTAGGACTGAACTCTGAGGTACTCCACTTGTCACTTGTCTGGAGCTGGATTTGAAGTCGGCTATTTTTACAGTGTGGGTTCTGTCAGTAAGCCAGTTAGCAACCCATTGGGTGATGTAGGGATTAATGCCCAGCTTAGTAAGTTTATCTATGATTCCAGAGTGGGGGATGGTGTCAAAGGCCTTAGCAAGGTCTAGATAGGCTGTGTGGACCACCTTACCCTTGTCCATGGCTCTGGAGACTGATTCGAAGAAGTCAATCTGGTTCAGGAGACAAGATCGGCCCTTCATGAACCATAACTGGGTGGAGGGGACCAGTGTTTGAAGGTTGCCAATGTCTTTGTTTATAAGTTCCATGATAATACACTCCATGGCCTTGCAGATAAGGCTTGTCAGACTGATGGGATCGTAGTTACCGGGATCCAAGGTGGATCCCCCTTGTGGAGTGGGATAACTGCAGCTCTGTGCCACTCAGTGGGCACAAAACCTGAGGTGAGGCTATGATTAAACATGACACTTAGGTGAGGTGCCAGTTCATATTGTAGTTCATGTAGCACACGGCCTGGGATGTCATCTGGTCCCATGGATGCTGTATTCTTAGCTTTGGAGAGTGCGTTTTTTACCTGTGTGGCCATTATTACCAGAATTTGGCAATCTTCCGGTATTGAGATGGGCCATTTAGGGGGTGAGATGGGGGTGAAGTTGGCACTGAATTGATCTGCCAGGATATTGGCAATATCCTTGGGATCAGTATATTTAATGCCATTCTGTTTTAGCTCAGAGCAGATCTGAGCATTGCTATTTAGATTCTTGACATAGTTATAGAATGCCTTGTGGTTGTCTTTGGAATCTTTGTCAATTTTATTTTCGTAACTAGCTTTGGAGGATTTTATGAGGGATCTCATTTTCTTACTGAGGCTGGTAAGGGAGTTTTTGCATCCTGGGATTTTCCTCTTTTCTGCAACAGTTTCTTCCTTTTGTTGTAAAGTTTGTTTATGGCAGGGGACCACCAGATTGGCTTCCTTTTTTTGGATGAGAGCATCTTGGTTCTATTTGGGATGGCACGATTCATGCATGAGTGGATGTGCTCATACAGTGCCTTAGTGTAGGATTCAGCAGTTGAACTTTCAGTTCCTGTCTGCATGGGTGTCATGAAATTTGTCACTTCTGACTTGAGTAGCATGAAGTTGGCTTTGGAGAAATTTTTTATGGAGGTTTCCTTACTGCGGGGTGGGGGTGGGATGTGGATATTAAGGGTGATTAGCTTATGGTCAGACCTGACTAACAAGGGGGTGACCATAGGTGTGGAGCATCGATTTCCCATGTTGGTAATTGATAATGATTTAGTTGTCAATAACTTGTAGCACTGTCAGAGCCAAGAGCACCTTAGTACAATTCTGGACCATGCCAGATGAAATGGGGGGACCAGTCTATGGACATACAAACACACTGGTAATGATACAAGGGACCCATGCCACTGACATCTGCTGTCTCCCCCTACACAGTACAACTAATAAGTAGACAGTACACTGCTACAAAATCAGGATACATCATACACAATGGCCAGACATACACTGACCTCTCAGCAATATAACTAAAATGACTGAGGATGGTAAAACAACAGACAACCAGCCATCAATACTCATAAATGTTTTAATGTGTTTTGCCGTCAAGTATTACAACATTACAAAACATAATTGCCTGAAATACAGGAAGCAATTGACACTTAATTACCTATGTTCTTAAAGAACCTTCACTTACACTCCTCAGTTAACTAACTAGGGGACACAGTATCAAATTATACAATGTAAATTGATTCTTCACATAACAATGGTTCTAAGTGTTTGATGAAACTGGGAAACAGACATTTTCCAAAAAAGTACCTTGTAACCCACTACAGTCTCCATGGTGAAATATATGACAAGTAACAGCTATAGAACATTTGTCCATCTAATAACTAATATCTCTCACATGTTCTAACAGACTAATTCTAAGCCATGTCCTACTATTCCGCAGACCCACCTCTTGAATGTACAGGGGTCTACATGCTGTCTAGCCTTTGCACTCATATGTATGGTCCCTACCCTCCCTTAATGTGTCTTATTCCACAACATCACTGGGATGATAACAGGAATGTCAGCACTACATACTGATAGACCATACCTATTAACCTTCTACTGCATGACAACTGGACAAAGCCTGTCATATAAGTGGAGGTCAGAGGTCCAAACACAGGGCCATATTTGATATATTGCTGTTATATGCTGAGAAAGTTGCTGGTGTTACAGGGTTGGTTGCTACTTCTCTCTTCTGAGGGATATGAAGTCAGAAACACATATGGATGTTGCCATTTACTGGGAGCAATGACAGGAGTATGCCACTGATCTGCCAAGGACAACACCTGTCTGGGTAACACACAGAACATAACAGCCAAACCTCTGGCTATTATGTGGATAGGCCTACAGTTCAGAGTTATGCAAACACATAACTTTGTTAGATTGAGATCCATACAGAAGGAGCATATACACACAAAGCCTGTAAAACTAGCAGTATTCACACCATACAACAGCAATACTCACATTTGGTCCCTAAGTCTGTAACCTTCTCCATCATTTAGTTGGCCTGTCTCCACAAGTCTTGTTGTAAGAGTTATTCCCACCTGGTGTGTGTAACACTCAGTAGCCATAGACCTCCAGGATGTGTTCCTCACAGCCAAAACAAAGGGACAACGCCCACATTAAGTACTCAATTATAGGATTGTGTTGTCATGACATTGGCTATTGGAAGAACTACCCAGCTGCTCTGCATGCAATTAGCAAGTGGGGAACACCAATTGGTGCACATGCCATCACCTGGTCAAGAGCATTACCTACAAAGGGCATGCAGATACCTATTCCAAACATATGTCTACCAGTTAAAGCATAAAAATACAGCAAAACGAAACACAGCTTCTTTTCTCATAAAATGTGAATCAGACCATTCAATAAAAAGGTATACTTTTTAATTTGGTTAGCGCTTTCACCACTATGCAATTGGCTTCTTCAGAACATACAAAATAGTAACCACAAACACAAAAACCTTATATACTCACATTTTCAAAACTTTGCACAACTGTTTCCACTCAGCGTAATCATCCTATCCAATCTACTGCTTCTACAAGTGTCACGTAATCATTCCAGTACATTGATGCAAGCCCTCAAACATTCCCTTCTTATATACAAATCAGAGTTGTCACTGCTAGGAGTCATATATACCCCAAGCTACAAAGATATATATTCTCCGTAGCACAAAACATTGCAATATGCTTTCAAACTTCAATAAAATATTTACATACATAAATTACTACCTCTATAGAGCCCCAGAACGTCATCACCTGTAGGACTCTATAGTCTATACAGTGATTCATTTACTCAGGTGTTATGTTTACTCTGTGTTATATGTCTACCAGTACTCCACATTGGGAAACAGAAATACATGGAGCAACCTGCTGATCCAACCCAGTGCAGAGTGAAATAATAAAAAGGTATGTGAAACAAGACAGCATATAAGTGAATGTAGTATGTGTTTCCTAACAATGGGAAATAGGATTTTGACAGATTTATGTCTGAGCAAGACTTGCTGTAGTGATGACCTGCTAAACAGCACCTATAGCCATAGCATCTACCTCTGTCCGCTGTGACATGGAAAACAGCTCAGGACGCTAACTCACTCCTGGAAAGGACAGCTCACACATGACAAACACTGGAGTCTCTGTCAAACACTACTGACTGTGCCACTGCTAGGCCAGCTACAGGGATATTGTACATATCCATATGCTACCTATGAATATGAGTATGATGCACGTTTGTCATATAAATCTGTGAGAACAATATGTTGTGTATACACCTTCCATAGCCAGAGAACTGGCAGATTCCACACATGTGAATGGACAGAGGTGCTCATAGGTGGACAGCTTCCCATCATGGCTCTGCCACAAGTGCCACAGCAGGTGTCACCAGACACGTGTTTTGGAGTGTCATGGAGGCACATGTCAGATATAACACTGAGCATATTCTCAGGTTCACAAATGCAACTCTTTATGTTATGTGTGGCCACATCCTTGATCTTGGAGATGCCCACCATTATTATGCTGAAGTCAGAGATAGATGGTTGGGTGAGATGGTGGCAATCATCAACTGTGGGATGTCTGTGCCACAGCATGTGGCATGAGTTAGGCATCAGCCACGTGGATGTAGGACAGCACATGTGCTGGGAGTACAGTGATATAAAACTGTAAACCATGGCCACATTTGTCACTCAAACACACACAATCAGAATACTGATCTCATACACAGTAACATACACTCTTGGCCCAACTGAGATTAGAAACACTACCTATCTAGGTCTTGCTATTCAAGTGCTCTGCATTTATTGCACATGCCATGGAGAATGCAGGGTGAAGTGTGCTCCACAGTCCCTCTAAGGTGAATGACATCCACTGGCCTTGCACAGTATGGCAATGGGAGATGTCCTGGGTGAGAATGGCCAGGAAATACTATCAGCTACAAAAATATACACAATGACCAACACAGATATAGGCATACACAGATTTGCCACACCTGCGGTTAGCAGCCCTGCCTATGTCATCATTCAGTCCATACTTTTACAGAGTTTTGGCACACAGCACATGCCTTATTGGGCTGAAGAGTGTCATCAGTTACCAGTATGGTCAATGGTGACAGCGGTCCTCATACACTGGACCTTGGGACATTTACTGGGGGTACCATGGTGTAAACATATTACACCCAGCACCCCACTCACATTGCATATAGTACTCACTCATACTGATGATAATGCTATGAGAAAGCCACAATCACACATTTACCAGGAATAAAATGCAAACCTTTGCCTGCCCATGTAATTATTGCTATTATACTGATATGCATTTATCGCACATGCCACAGAGCTAGTAGGGTGAAGATTGTCCCATGGCTGTCCTAAGGTGAGCAACTTGTAATCCCTTGTAATGTTTGGCACTGTGCAGTGTATTTGGAGAATGGGGCCTCAGAATGCTGTCTCCTACAAATATGCACACTCACACACACACTTGTAAATACACACACACACACACACACACACACACACACACACACACACACACACACACACACACACACACACACACACACACACACATGCCAGAACTCAGAGGGTAAACCACACCTGTCTACTCATTGGTGGAACAGTGTTATGCTGGTACTGCAAGCTCAAGGTAGACCATAGGGTGAAGGGTATCACAAGGTACCTTTACAGTGCAGTACAGCTGCAGCCCTTTCTAAGTATAGCACTGGGGGGTGTAGTGGGTGAGAAGTTCCTCAAGGCATTTTCAACTACAAGTTTACAAACTCACTAACATTGTTATGCTCAATAATGCACACAGACACATTTGTCAGTACTGACGTCCATCGGTGCAGGTGCCCCTGGGTGTGTACCAGGCTGATGTCCTTGGAGATATGAGAAGAGTAGGGCATGTGAATACACTGGTATCATGGCAGCTGACATTTGTCAGCATGCCATCTATCAACTACTGCCACTTGAGTGATCCCCAAGGTGGCAGTTATATTCAAAATCCACTCATCTGGATTTCTGTTGAAGAGGGCCAGTGTGGTGCTTTGATTGACATGTATGCAACATATATCACATAATGTGACCATTGTCTGGGTTATGGATCTGTCCCCAAGCATGTTCTGTTGAATATGGTAATGAGGTCGAGGTATCCATGGCATGTGATGCATACAGATTGTGGTTTCCTACCTGTGGCATTTGTAACACAGCTGGGTAGACATGGCATTTTCAGTCAAGCAGAGATTGCCTGTAAGTAGCCAAGATGTGACCGGGAACACCCAGAGGTTTTGGGCTCTTTCCATATCAGACAGTTGTTTCATGCCTAGGGTCATATATGTCAGGTACACTTGCAGCCTACCCAGTTTTTGAAAGTGTCTACTGAGTTACATGGCAAATGGGCCACTGGACCTGCTGATTGGCATAATGAGTGGGGCGTAGAGGGAGACATTGACCTCTTAATTCCTGGATGACACAACCTTAGTTATGCAATGTGCCACATGGAAGGACCTTCTGTCCACAGTGGCAGTGTGGCAGTCAGAAGGGAGGTTGCTGTCAAGCTGTGTTCACAGACTTCCTATAAGGACATCTGTCTCCATTGGATTACCACCAATGTGGTCATTTGCGGACAACACATTGAATCAACAGGGGACTGAGACACATTTCTTGACATTCAGACTAAGGCCAGTGTTCTGACAACAGGTGGAGGTGTCAGTGGGAACTTTATGCAAGATGTTAACATCATGTAGGGATGTAGACACCCCCCCCCCATTTACCAACTGTCTGCAAATATTGTTAAACACAGTTCGTTCCTGTTGGGCTGGATATCAGAGCCACATGCAAAACACAAGACTGGACACAGGACAAGAACCTGTGGTACTCCACACATAACTGTTTGGCAGTCTGACACCACTCATGATTGTTTTGCAGTCTGACATGTAATCCATTGCTTCCACACTGTGAGATCCATCTGTGAGGCCATTTGCAGACCACTTAGTGACATAGGGATGATGAGTGTGTTTGCCTATGATTCCCATGTGTGGAATTGTATCACAGGAATACAAGGGCCACATATCCTGTTTTTGACTCCATATTGTTCTATAGTAATATCACATGACAGACACATTATAGGACTTGAAGAGTGTCCACAGCTACCAGAAAAGTGGGCCCTGTACAGTGGACATTTGGTAGTTTGCTGGGCGGACCACACAAACGTGTAGCAAAATCCACCCCCAAATGGATATGGATCACAACAACCACAGACAGACACACCCAGACACACACACACACACACACACACACACACACACACACACACACACACACACACACACACACACACACACACACACACACACACACACACACACACACACACACACACCAGTACCGAGATTCAAAACCCTACCTATCTACTTATTTGCTTTAGTAAGTTATGGATTTACTGCATGCGCTATTGAGCTTACAGATTTGAGGCTTGTCCAAAGGTACATCTAAGGTGACATACATCAGCAGATAGTGTTGACTAGAACTATGGGATGTATGCTGGGTAGGAAAGGGTTCATAATGGTACTGTCTCTCTCACTGTCTGTGTCTCTCTTCCCCATGTGTATGTGTGTGTATGTTTGAATTATTGTAGTATGTTGGAGCTGGAGCATGCCCAGTATGACCTTCTATATTGCTTGTGGGAATCCATTCCAGGGAGAGTTGTACTCCAGTCCATGGTTTTGTGTGCTACAGCTACACCTAGCAAGCTATTTTTTCAGGATATCTGTAGATAGGTTGCCAATATGGAGACACAATTGCTTCAAACTTGGGGGGATACTGTAACTATGTTTCCTATTACTGTCTGTATTGCTTGTGTAACATGTTCTGTTTTAGCATAGACTTTTGGACATATGTACTGTTTTACAGTATAATATATTGTGTCATCAGCTACTGGCAGATATCACAGTTATTTCCCAGGGGAAATACAAGAGCAATGCAGCAGAGAACAATACTGTGAGAAGACTAGACATTGGGGCACAATCCTGCCATTGTGGAGGGGTGGCTACAGACAACTGAGTGATGGATTTGGGTAAATGGTCCAGCACCTTGGTGCTAAGCTGGCTGGGGATCACCTTCTTGTACATTTCTCAACTTAAATGAATGGCCATATCCTGCTGTAAGCATACCTCTTAGCTGTACAGATTTGGTCAGGTTATCCAAATGCAGGACTCATATATCTGGTGGATTTCCCTTCACATTGTGGTTTACAAGCAGGTTTGTGGTTATGCATTCATGGGTTTGCAGTCAGGGGGGAAGTATGAGCAGACATTTGAGTTTCAGACTTCACACACTCCATGATATCCATGCTTTTATGCCCGCTCCTGTAATTCTGTCCTTTTCCCAACAGTATGGTAGCAATATCTCAGAAGTATCTCTATAGTTTGACCTTTATCACAACAGTATTTATGTCTTGGTCCACAATTCTTGCACTAGGATATGGAGAGGCATGCTACTGGCATTTGTCAGCATGGCCTTGCATTTGTTTTCTGCTTAATGTGTTATGTTTTTAGTTAGGACCCTATGACATGCCGTATGATGGCACTATGGGTGAAGCATATGATGGCACTATGGGGTGAGCCATGGGCCTGTAGGCCACATGAGAGTGATGCAGGCCACTGCATTTTGTTACTCATACGTTACTAGACTGCAAGCCAGTGGACTTCCCTGGGGTGACATAGGCAAGTGGGTGAGGTGTTCCTGGCAATCCTTTTAGTTCATAGTGATGCATCAGTCTGGGTGTGTGCAGGGTGCTGCCTATGGCTATCGACACACCTGCATGGGACACCATGTCAGCATGCTGCAACCTGTGTGTATTCCATAACAATGTGCTGATTCTGACATCATTCCCAACAGCAAGGATATGACTGATGAAATACCGGTGTCTGTTGTGGGGGGTGGTGGACTGAGTGCATGTGTGATATAGAAGCGTATGGCACCTGACTCACAGATATGACTGGGGCCTTTTCCTTCTCCTGCCTTGTATGTGGACATAATCAGTGCATCATTATTATAACTGTGGTTTATGTGGGCTGCCAGTGATTGGACAGACAACCAGCATTCCATATTAGACAGACAACTAATGTGATGCTAACCTCTATATTTAATTGCAAAGGTGTGTGCAGTTCATAGTTACTTTCTTGGCAATGCATAGAGTTCTTTCACCTGTGTACTGTTTCTGTGTATGGACCCCCTGTTTATAGCCTGTCTGGCTTTCTGACAGTAACACATATTGACATTTGGACAGTGAGTATGTACAACTAGTAACATAGGTGTAGCTGAGAAGCAGACTGGTTGGCACTGCAGTTGTTGGAACATGGCCCTGTCAAACACAGTACTGTACCTGGGCCACTGAGACACAACATCCAGGCCTACATGCTGTCCACTTCCAGACAATATTAAACACTCACAAAAAATTGGCACTCTGACCCCTGCATATAGTGGACATACACCAGTTATCATGTTGATTGGGATAGCTCAGGCAATCTGTGCTCAACTGATATTACTCTACAAACTTACATGTTACTGCACTTTATACATGGGGTTGGGGGGGCCACACCTGACAACTTTCCACATTTGCACTGACTGGACTGGTATTTCAGCTATAACTCTGTTTACTTCCATTTAGTATTGTATTGTGCCCTGTCTTGCTGATTGGAGGCATATCAGTGGAGTACTCAAGTTAGATTGTAATAGCATACATTTCAGTTTTAGACATCTTATTCTTCAGAACTATACTGCAACTGCCAGACTTATTGTGGTATATCTGTGTAGGTCTGTAAGGGAGCTGTTCACCATTGTCAGCATTTGTGGAGCTTTGCCTGACCTTTATTTCCGGTCATCTACACCTATCCTGCTGGGCGAGGCTGGTGGGTGGGAATGCAAACGCTCATTGACATCCATCTGTGTGACCTGTGGACACCCACAGTTAGTCGAGCCGCCACATGTACTGCAGTGGGGGGTTGTCACCCTGAGTACTACTGCCTAGTTTGGGGACACCAATATTGGTTATGGATTTCATGCTGTCCCATATAGCTGTCAGCTATATGCTGCTATCCCATTTGGCCGACTGATTCACTTGCATACTTGCATCCATAGCATAGATATGACTATCAGAATATAGTACTCCATTCAGTAATTGATAGTAAGGGTGACATACCTTGTACCTGGGGTGGTATTGAGGATGGTGCTGGAAGGCTGACTATGTAGGATGCATGCAGTACACTTCCTATGCATGGTAAAGCTCAGGTAGTGTCATGATTGGCATCCCTTTTACTGTATGTGCGAGTTGGAGAGAGATATCAGTCCCTGGGTCTCTACAGTGTCAGTGTGTGTGCTATGCATTGCCTCTTTGCCAAGGCATAGGCATACTGGGCAAACCTCTGTCTGCCTCTAGTGGCAGGCTCAGGAGGTTCCTCCTCCAAGTCCCTTTGTGCCTGTGGTGACCTTGGCAATGGTGGTGGGCTGTGTGTTCCCTCCCCATGTTGTTCCTGCTGAGGCTGTTTCTGCAGGATCATACTGTGTAACATGGCACATACGGTGAACATTTGTCCACATGTAGCTGGAGAGTACTGCAAGGCTCCACTGGGTATGTCAAGGCAGCAGAACTGTGACTTGTGCATCCCAAACATACACTCTATAATGATCCTGGTTTGTGCATGTGCCTCATTATGGCATTCTTGTTAGGGGGTGTGTGCATTTCTGATGCATGTCATCAGCCACAATTCCAGTGCATAGTCAGCATTCCCCACTAGATGGCCAATTGGGATGTCCCCCCTGGCAAAACCCTGATACAGCTGTGAGGAATTCCACATGTGGGAGTCATGATAGCTTTCAGTGCTGCCAGCACACACTTGCATGATAATGCCCTGGACATCACACACAACCTGGCAGTTGATGGAAGGCATGCATTTGCAGTTGATGTAGACCCTACCCCACTCACCGGGTGGTGCTTTGATGTGGATGTGCATGTGGTCTATGGCACCAAGCACCTGCGGGTATTCAGCTACATGGTGGAGGAGACACATATTGCTGGTGAATTCCTCACAAGTGTTAGGGAAGTGTATGTGTTCACGAACATGGTAGCATGGCATCCAGGAACTGATGGAGTACTCTGGATGCAGATGCCTGTGACATCCCCAGTAGGTGTTTGGACAGTACCTGTAGCTATTATTCTTAAGGCTATACATGTACCTTAGTATCCACTGGGATGGGTTCCCCTCTGTTTGTTCTGGATGTTAGGCGATGCCAGCACAGCTCCACAGTTTGCTGACATATGTCCCTGTCCACCACGTAACGCTCTACAATCTCTAGGTCATGTAGCCCTTGATAGGTCATCCTGGGTCTGAACAATCTCCTCCTCCTCCTGGGTCTGCAGTGGTTGGCAGCATTATCCTCCTCACCACTGTCACCCTCCAGCACATGGTGATGTATCTAAGCAATGGCAGCCCCTAGCATTTTGTCAGTTTAAATTCCCAGGTTTACTCCGAAGGTGCAGAGTTTGTGGGGAAACACAGACTGAGGGGTGTTTCCATACTTTCTAGTGGTGTGATGCTACTGCTGCCTGTCAGATTCACTATTTTTGATTCATTCTAGATGCCAACTTACTTGCTCATGGCTTGGTGATTTGTGGATGATTGCCTTTATTCTGCTGTGGCCCTTTTTGTAATTGACTTTTACTTGCATCTCCTCATATTTACAGCTCTGCAGCTGCCTGCCAGCTGCATTATATTTGCAGGGCCCATTCTGAGTTGCAAGGCTCTCATAGTACTGATTTCTACATCAGTTCACGTTTATTTTGTGCTGTTGTTCTTTAATTCTATTTTACATGTCCTCCCATCTTCAGCTCTGCAGCCACCTGTCAGCTGCATTATTCAAGTGCTTTTGTTTGCCAATTGTGGGTTGCAGACTCCCATATTGTTGATTTGTACAGCGTTTCCCTTGTTCTGATACTTTCATTGCCTTTTCCTTCTACCCTTCCTCTTCCAGGCTATTGGTAGTGTAAACAGCAAGATTTGTCCCTCCCCTGCACGTGCACTCTCCCTTCAGTTCATGGAGTATGAGTACACAGCCTCAGACACACCCACTCTCCTAGCTGTGCTTAGCTAAGCAGACAACAGGCAACAGGGCTTCAATGTGCTTCCAGCAAGCATGATACACCCCCTTTTCTTGTTCCTTGCTCCTCCTGTCTACACAATGGTGTTAGAGCACCTATATGGTTAGGTGCAGTCTGACACTTAGAAATTTTCCCCTCCAACATGTGATTCAGTATAACTCCCCTCATTTGCATAGGACTGACTGCTAATTCCTAGTAACTACACTCACACTGAGCCTTCCCCCTTAGTAACCACTATTCCCTACTATTGCTTACATATGCATGCCATTGACTATAATGGCAAAATCATGAATTGTGTGATAAAGGCTTATTTCACCTTTTTTTTTTTTTTTTTTTTGGTATTTTCAGCCCGATCCCGTTGGCGTGCCACTGCCTTATGCATAAATGGCTGGAATCGGCCAAAAAAAGAGTTATAATTATATTTTTCATGCCAATCACCATATATTTGGCCATTGACATTTCAAACCCTTATAATACATGTTTTTGTATGAGCTGTTATGCCTTCGTTTTGTAGTCTGCAGAAATGTATTTAGCTATTAGCTGAATACATTTCTGCAGTCTACACTATTCCTGCACGGACGCCTGCCTGCTTCCTGGATCACTAATTCACCTCATTTGCATGGCTTTCACCACCAGATGGGGTAATTATCATACAGGAGCTGTGTCTGTGCAGGAATAGTGTAGGAGTGCTCATGCAAGTGCTGGGAGCTCTGTCCTGGATCACTCGGCAGCCATATTGAGTGCAGCAGCTCTTGCACTATTCCTGCACACCGTGCAGAGCTTGCTGAATAGTGGGGCAAGTTTTTACTGTGCTGATGAAGTTCCTTCAAACTGGGAAAGAAAGTGCTCAACTTTTATTAAACATTTTTGTTTGCTATTGGTGTGGATCTGTGGCTCTGGTTGTACTTATCACAACAAAGTGGATTTTACTACTGGTTTGTGTATCCTTAGTTTGGGTTTTGGTTTCTCAGTTTGTTTGTTATTCACTAAAACATGCTAAGTGTGCTCAAAAGAAACTCTTAACATTTGTAGCATACAAACACTTTCAGGACATTTGAAGTAGGTTTTGGGCCATAGTCCACCTGTTCTAGTCCTAGGCCATTGGACTATGCAGGAAAGAAATATAAGCAGCTGGAATCAGACAGCTACAGCAGTACACAATTTTAGTTATAAAGTTATGTTAAGTATTACTGCTGAATCACTTACATGTGAATAAGCTACTCAAACTCTGCCATGCTTCATTTCTAATTCTGCTTTAGGTTTGTAATATAATGTAGTACTTAATGAACTTGAATAAACCTGTTAAAAATATGCATTCCTGTTAGGGCATGGCTCATTATTTGTTGGACTCTAGGAAATGAAAGGAGCTGTTGAAATCAAGGTAAGGGGGAAAGTCATCATGCAAAGTTAGTTGCTTCACCTAAAAATGAGAACACATTTGCTAAACTTGACAAGCCCACTTAATAGCTTACTAGTATTCTGCCTTAGCTGTCCATGTTGTAGCTGCATCTTCCTCAGTGATGAAGAAGATGACATGATTCTGTCTTTATGTCTGAATGGGATTATGACAGCTGTCACTGCCGCCCATCAATGCCTCAGCAACTCCATGAAGTGGAGGCTGTTTTACCACTCACTATCCCGGTGAGTATATTTGTAAATGCAGACGATCTACAATGTCAGTATTTATAACATCGAATCTGCCACATTGAAATTTGACTGAGAGAAACTCTGTGGCAGGCTTTACCCTGGGTCCTGCGGGGGTGGGGGACTGGGAAAATAGATTTTACTCACCCTTCTGATAAAATTGTGTCAAACCCCAAAAATTTAACTTTTCTAAATTGTAACCCATCCTGACACATATATAGGCTAATTAAATAAAAAACTCTTCGCCCAACAGGACGAAAACATAAAACTCTAACAAAAATAAAATAAAAAGCTCCACCAACAATGGTGCGACCACTGCAATAACAGAAGAACCTTTATTAAAAAACTAAGCGCCTTCACCCTGCAACCTCCGGGCTTCATCAGAGTAACAAACTCCACAAAAATTCATGCATATATAAAGGAAATTACATCACTCAATCAGGATAATTGATGCATAAAAGATACAGCATTAAAAAAAACACTTTAAAAGTGTTCATAAAACAATTTGTGTATATAAAAAAATCTATTAAAAATATTTGTCACATATACAATTGCCCAATGTTGTTAATGGAATCTAACTCTTAATGTTAAGTGTAAATATATTGTCTGAATTTAATTCCCTAACAAAACAATTAAATTTCTGTTGCCCTTATTTATATTTATATTTTTAATAGATTTTTTTATATACACAAATAGTTTTATGAACACTTTTAAAGTGTTTTTTTAATGCTGTTTCTTTTACGCATCGATTATCCTGATTGAGTGATGTCATTTCCTTTATATAAGCATTAATTTTTGTGGAGTTTGTTACTCTGATGAAGCCCTGAGGTTGCAGGGTGAAAGCGTTTACTTTTTTAATAAAGGTTCATCTGTTATTGCAGTGGTCGCACTATTGTTGGTGGCATTTTTCATTTTATTTTTATTAGAGTTTTACATATATAGGCTATTTCAGCATATTCCTGAGCTGTTTTTTTGTTCCTGACTGTGTTCATGTAAAGATAAATATATTGTATTTGGCTGCCAGACTGTGATTCTGGGAGCAAGAAGTACAGTTACTTTATCTCTTCCCAATCCTGCCTTACTCCAACCTACTCAACACACACCTATACCTTGATATGATGACACCATCACAGAATTCAGTTAAGAAGAGCCAAATAGTCTTCACTACAATGCAGACAGTCTTTTAAACAACTAGTCTGCAATTTAATTCACTACCATGCAGTCTTTTAAACAAATCTGCTAATTAATTCACTATGATGCAGTCTTTTAAAACTAGACACTGAAGAAGAAGCACTTGCATTTACAAGCAGTCAGTTGAGCTAGGATGAATCATCTGAGATCTGCAATTACTGTTACATTTTGCACAGTTTAACAACTTAATTAAAATTACCAGAGTACCACAAAGACACATATCAGTATATCCTAATATATAACTATCCATTTTCTCCAGCTGTGCCTCAGTAACAGAAAATACATTGTGTCCCTGTCTCCATTTACAAATATCTTAGTTCATTTCCTTCTGTTCATCTCCATTAATATTTACCATTCAAGTAGATTGATTTGTTTTGCTCTTAAACCACCCTTCAAGAAATACATATAGTCATATTAGTCTGTCTTTCTGAATATTCTCTCTCCCTTTCTCTTCTCCTTCTCTTCCTCTCAGTACTTCTTGCTCTCCCTGTCTGTCACTACATTATGAATAGTACCACTATCTTTTCTGTAAGTGCTATCTGTGTCTGTAGAATCTGCCTGCAGTTGTATAAGCTTCTGCAGCTTTAGCTGTTACTCACTGTTTTGAGCCCCTAGTCCACCACTATAAGGTAACTACATATTATTAAAGCTCTGTGTTTTATTTTTAAAACTCAGCACCAGACCACTGGAAAATATCAGCTCTGAAAAAGTGAGCAGTAAACCAGTGTGATGTACTCAAACCACCACCCAAATCAAAGCGATTGCACCCAGGACCAGTTTGTTCCACTCTGCTTTTCATAGGTTCATAGATAGGTACTAGGCTATTGGCCCAAGGGCCTATGTAAGCCTAGCCAGCAAGGCTCCATAGCTTACACCACCCAAGAAAGTTATTTTCCTGTGCCACTGTCCAGCAGAGACACAGAAGTGATCCCCGGGGTATATTTCCTATTTCCCAACAACTCATCAAGATTTTTCTTGAAGAGTGCTAATGAAGAACTTTGCTTGACATAGATGGGTAGCTTGTTCCAGAGTATAGGAAGTCTCTGGGACAGGAATCTATCCATCCAGCGTGTCCTGTTTATTGTGGTGACAAGGTTTAGGTCCCTAGAGCATGTAACTCGGAGGGATTGGGATTTCTTTAGGTGTAGCATGTCCAACAACTCTGGGTTTGACATAGCTTTATATGTTAAGCAGAGATCACCTCGGAGTACGCGATATGCTACGGAGTAAAGTTGGAGTTTTTTGAGGCGGTCAGTGTGGGGCATTTGTTTGAGGCCAGTAATCCTCTTTGTGAGGTACTTCTGTGGCCTTTCCAGCTGCTGCAGATGTCTTGTGAGGCACATTCCAAAAGGGGCGTTGTACTCTATAATGGGTCTAATGAGTGTCGAGTAGAGGGGGACAATGACCTCTTTTTGCCTGTAATATAACCACTCACCAAAATATATGCAAAACCTCTACTAGCTATGTCATGTCTTAAATCCACCATAAACGTTTCAAACCATTGACTTTAAAACTCAGTTTGGAAAGAATTCCTTAATTGAACAATATCCACAGGTAACAAAAACTACAATACAAAGACTCTTGCTATTATTATGATTTATTAGATGCTTACTGCTTTCCAAAATATTGTTCATGTTCTGTCCATGTCTAAACGTAAAAGTGATAGGTTCCAAGGAAGTCCCTTCGAAATCTGAAAATTTAAGGAACATATTCCAGTTTTTAGTTATGTCACTAATTTTATAAATATCTCAACTAAAACTAATAACATATGCTTCACCATAGCTTTCCAGATCCACTTGACTATTAGCAATCTGCCTATTGAAAATTTGTTCATTAATCCTCTTCTTATTGTTACCATTCATCCCAGTACCTCTTGCAAGATGCTCTTGCTTATACTGCAGTATTACCAACAGAATTGATAACTACTGCTGTGCCCTAGCAGTATGCTGTGCTGACACTTACTTTATTACTTGCAATTCTTGTATTACCACAGTTGTACTTACACTCCTTATGAAGTTATTACAGTGTAGTTTCAGGTTTCTTGTTTAACATGTAAGATACTTTATAAAGCATGTATGTATTACAGTGAATAACAAAGCACATTGCTTACAGGAACTATAATCTTATGCAAGAGATGTAATATTATATCAGAATTTCAGGTTTGCTTCAATCACTTCATATTTCATTGTTTTATACTTGTTAGTGTTCAATTGGTTCTTCTGCTACCTTGAAAAAATGAGTGAAAAAGTGTGAATAGACCATACTATTAATGGCAGGAGGGATTTTTCATTAAACACTACCTCTGTTATGCTTTCTCAGTCCACAGAATGCTCATTACAGAAATGCAGACAGACATGCTGTTATTCCCAGCAAGATGTTACTGATCCCTGAATCAAGATCCAATTATGTTTCAGATCTAGTCTGTGAACATCACTAGGAGTGTCTCTGTAATGGAAATATATTTGACTGATAATATGCTGTATAGCTAAGTGATAGGTAAAAGGGAAGCCCTAAAAAAAAAAAAAAGAGTCCCCTTTTAATAGAATTATAATCACATACCACTATCTCTGAAAATTTTGTTAACCCTATATCACCTTGGAATACATCCTAGAATCCCTGTCAAAGGCTAAAAATAATGTTTCTATGGCACCAGATAATATAACAGGCTTCATTATTAGTGCCAAGTATCCACTCTCCGAACATCTAGTTAAAAAGTTCATCCTCAATCTGTCCACCACAAGGTTTGCCCCGGTGCCTGGAGAACGGTCACTATTACTCCTCTGCACAAGGGTGACCCCTCTACAGACCAAGGTATTTATAGGCCCTTCAACCTCACCAGCTTTATATGTAACAGCCATGGAATGTATCATAGTAGAAATCATTTATCGAAGATATAAGCAACTTAATTGATCTACACCAGTTTTGGTTTTGGGAATAGAAGATCCTGCTTCCTTGAACCTAGTGAACTTTTCTGAAAAGGTGACAGAGGCTGTGGACTGCAGTCACTTTGTGCACACTGCTTACCTAGGCCTGACCAGGGCTTTTGACACTATCCACCATGCTGGTAATAATGAAAAGTTAAGCAAACTTAATATTAACCACTACATTAGCCCTTGGATTGCAAACTGGCTATTAAGTAGACCCATCTCTGAATGTAAAATTATAACTAGTGGGTTAACACAGGGATCAGTGCTGGGCCCTCTCCTGTTAGGCATTTTTTCTGTAGACATGCAAGTCAATATTCCTGAAGTGTGGTTGACCAAGTTTGTTGAGGATTGCAAAACAGGTACTCTTACCTGCACATCTACTGATACTAAAGCGCTCCAAAAAGGCTGGAATATGTGCATACATGGCACACTGAAAACAATCTCAAGCTAAATGCAAAAAAGTGTAGCACAGTAATGTTTGGCAGGAAAGCTGCTCCAACCTTATATGTTGAAAGTGGTACCCCTTTTCAGACAGATACAATCATAACAGACCCATGTACTTATTTGAACAATTCTCTCTCATTCAGGAATCACATTTCCACCAGAGTCATGAAATCCTTCTATCTGGACCAATAAATTTACAATGGTACATATATCTTCAAGAGCCAAAGATGTCACTTTAACACTGTACTCTTCCCTTATCAGACTCAACTTTTAACTGAATGCCTGCATTGGTACATACAAATCTAAGCGTATCATGCAACTGTAAAGGCCCCAATAATTTTTAAGCAAGAAATGAAAGGCCTTAAATCCTTCAACTATTCTGATAGATGACCACAACTCTCCTTATACCCAGTAACCTAGCAGCTGCTCTGAGGTAACTTCTTTCTTGCTTTTTGTGCCATAAAAGGTCCAATGCTATTTGGCTTCCTAAATCTTCCCAAAACCAGAGGTTATACAAACATTCTTAACAGATACCTGAATTTACAAAAACAAATAATCAAGACTTGGTAGACAGATAAGTTCCTAACTCACCATGTTCCCAATGTATGGAATACGTTTCCATTATAGGTCAAGCAAAGCACTACTTTGTCTGCCTTTAAGGGTAGTCTTGACCATTGGATGGGTAGACGTAGATCTAAATGTACACTAGGTTCATCATGTGTGGCCCTGCTTGATTTGAGAGGTTACGTATTCGTAAAGAGTGGCAGGAACTATTAAGTGACTATACTTTAAGGTATATATGGCTAGGCCTCTTATGCTCCCTGTGATCACTTGATGAGTTCCCATGTTCCTATGTTACCAATGTGCAGTACCCTTATTATTGTTTCTTAATGCAGTTATATGCAGTGATAACTCTATAGTATAGGGGCAATATAATTTAATTTCAGTTTAGTACTACAAAAATCCAGTTAAAATTACAGAAAACTGGCATTTTATTTCTTGACTCTGTCTTTCTGACAGCCTCATCATTGACTGACTTCTGTACACCATAATATTGTCATAGTCTTACCAGTTTAACTGTCAAAGCATGTATAAGTGCAACATTCATACCATAACAGCAATATTGTATCCTGACAAAAGTAATACACTTATGCAACAAACATACACAAGTGAAACTATGTGCTTCCATAAAATCTGGATCTTCTTAATAAAATTATTAATACAGATTTTCACATATGATGTAGCTAAATTGTATGAAAAGGAAGTGTGTAATAACAGCAAGCATCTTGTCTGGTTGTGACATTTAACTAACATCATGATGCCTTCAGGTGTAGTAAAGAAACATTAGCTGAACTTGGTTCTGTTCCACGGTAGTTAATAGGGATATGGTCTAGGTGATCAACGAGGTGCATAGCACAATTACTAGGGATACAATCTAGGACACCAACAAGGAGCCTAGCACAATTACTAAGGATATGGTCTAGGTGATCAACGAGGTGCATAGCACAATTACTAGGGATACAGTCTAGGACACCAACAAGGAGCCTAGCACAATTACTAGGGATATGGTCTAGGAGACCAACAAGGAGCCTAGCACAATTACTAGGGTTACGGTCTAGGACACCAACAAGGAGCCTAGCACAATTACTAGGGATACAGTCTAGGACACCAACAAGGAGCCTAGCACAATTACTAGGGATATGGTCTAGGAGACCAACAAGGAGCCTAGCACAATTACTAGGGTTACGGTCTAGGACACCAACAAGGAGCCTAGCACAATTACTAGGGATACAGTCTAGGACACCAACAAGGAGCCTAGCACAATTACTAGGGATATGGTCTAGGAGACCAACAAGGAGCCTAGCACAATTACTAGGGTTACGGTCTAGGACACCAACAAGGAGCCTAGCACAATTACTAGGGATACAGTCTAGGACACCAACAAGGAGCCTAGCACAATTACTAGGGATATGGTCTAGGAGACCAACAAGGAGCCTAGCACAATTACTAGGGTTACGGTCTAGGACACCAACAAGGAGCCTAGCACAATTACTAGGGATATGGTCTAGGTGACGAACAAGGAGCCTAGCACAATTACTAGGGATATGGTCTAGGAGACCAACAAGGAGCCTAGCACAATTACTAGGGATACAGTCTAGGACACCAACAAGGAGCCTAGCACAATTACTAGGGATACAGTCTAGGAGACCAACAAGGAGCCTAGCACAATTACTAGGGATACAGTCTAGGACACCAACAGGGAGCCTAGCACAATTACTAGGGATATGGTCTAGGACACCAATAAGGAGCCTAACACAATTACTAGGGATACAGTCTAGGACACCAACAAGGAGCCTAGCACAATTACTAGGGATATGGTCTAGGAGACCAACAAGGAGCCTAGCACAATTACTAGGGATACAGTCTAGGAGACCAACAAGGAGCCTAGCACAATTACTAGGGATACAGTCTAGGAGACCAACAAGGAGCCTAGCACAATTACTAGGGATACAGTTTAGGAGACCAACAAGGAGCCTAGCACAATTACTAGGGATATGGTCTGGGAGACCAGCAAGGAGCCTAGCACAATTACTAGGGATACAGTCTAGGAGACCAACAAGGAGCCTAGTACAATTACTAGGGATACAGTCTAGGAGACCAACAAGGAGCTTAGCACAATTACTAAAGATACAGTCTAGGAGACCAACAAGGAGCCTAGCACAATTACTAGGGATATGGTCTAGGACACCAACAAGGAGCCTAGCACAATTACTAGGGATACAGCCTAGGAGACCAACAAGGAGCCTAGCACAATTACTAGGGATACAGTCTAGGACACCAACAAGGAGCCTAGCACAATTACTAGGGATACAGTCTAGGAGACCAACAAGGAGCCTAGCACAATTACTAAAGATACAGTCTAGGAGACCAACAAGGAGCCTAGCACAATTACTAGGGATATGGTCTAGGACACCAACAAGGAGCCTAGCACAATTACTAGGGATACAGCCTAGGAGACCAACAAGGAGCCTAGCACAATTACTAGGGATACAGTCTAGGAGACCAACAAGGAGCCTAGCACAATTATGGTCTAGGACACCAACAAGGAGCCTAGCACAATTACTAGGGATATGGTCTAGGACACCAACAAGGAGCCTAGCACAATTACTAGGGATACAGTCTAGGAGACCAACAAGGAGCCTAGCACAATTACTAGGGATATGGTCTAGGACACCAACAAGGAGCCTAGCACAATTACTAGGGATATGGTCTAGGTGATCAACAAGGAGCCTAGCACAATTACTAGGGAGATGGTCTAGGAGACCAACAAGGAGCCTAGCACAATTACTAGGATACAGTCTAGGACACCAACAAGGAGCCTAGCACAATTACTAGGGATACAGTCTAGGAGACAAACAAGGAGCCTAGCACAATTACTAAGGATACAGTCTAGGAGACCAACAAGGAGCCTAGCACAATTACTAGGGGGTATGGTCTAGGAGACCAGCAAGGAGCCTAGCACAATTACTAGAGATACGGTCTAGGACACCAACAAGGAGTCTAGCACAATTGCTAGGGATACAGTCTAGGACACCAACAACGAGCCTAGCACAATTACTAGGGATACAGTCTAGGTGACCAACAAGGAGTCTAGCACAATTACTAGGGATATGGTCTAGGACACCAACAAGGAGCCTAGCACAATTACTAGGGATATGGTATAGGACACCAACAAGGAGCCTAGCACAATTACTAGGGATACAGTCTAGGAGACCAACAAGGAGCCTAGCACAATTACTAGGGATATGGTCTAGGACACCAACAAGGAGGCTAGCACAATTACTAGGGATATGGTCTAGGACACCAACAAGGAGCCTAGCACAATTACTAGGGATATGGTCTAGGTGACCAACAAGGAGCCTAGCACAATTACTAGGGATATGGTCTAGGACACCAACAAGGAGCCTAGCACAATTACTAGGAATACAGTCTAGGAGACCAACAAGGAGCCTAGCACAATTACTAGGGATACAGTCTAGGAGACCAACAAGGAGCCTAGCACAATTACTAGGGATATGGTCTAGGACACAAACAAGGAGCCTAGCACAATTACTAGGGATATGGTCTAGGTGATCAACAAGGAGCTTAGCACAATTACTAGGGAGATGGTCTAGGAGACCAACAAGGAGCCTAGCACAATTACTAGGGATACAGTCTAGGACACCAACAAGGAGCCTAGCACAATTACTAGGGATACAGTCTAGGAGACAAACAAGGAGCCTAGCACAATTACTAGGGATACAGTCTAGGAGACCAACAAGGAGCCTAGCACAATTACTAGGGGTATGGTCTAGGAGACCAGCAAGGAGCCTAGCACAATTACTAGGGATACGGTCTAGGTCACCAACAAGGAGTCTAGCACAATTACTAGGGATACAGTCTAGGACACCAACAAGGAGCCTAGCACAATTACTAGGGATACAGTCTAGGAGACCAACAAGGAGTCTAGCACAATTACTAGGGATATGGTCTAGGACACCAACAAGGAGCCTAGCACAATTACTAGGGATATGGTATAGGACACCAACAAGGAGCCTAGCACAATTACTAGGGATACAGTCTAGGAGACCAACAAGGAGCCTAGCACAATTACTAGGGATATGGTCTAGGACACCAACAAGGAGCCTAGCACAATTACTAGAGATATGGTCTAGGACACCAACAAGGAGCCTAGCACAATTACTAGGGATATGGTCTAGGTGACCAACAAGGAGCCTAGCACAATTACTAGGGTTATGGTCTAGGACACCAACAAGGAACCTAGCACAATTACTAGGAATATAGTCTAGGAGACCAACAAGGAGCCTAGCACAATTACTAGGGATACAGTCTAGGAGACCAACAAGGAGTCTAGCACAATTACTAGGGATACAGTCTAGGACACCAACAAGGAGCCTAGGACAATTACTAGGGATATGGTCTAGGTGACCAACAAGGAGCCTAGCACAATTACTAGGGATACGGTCTAGGAGACCAACAAGGAGCCTAGCACAATTACTAGGGATATGGTCTAGGACACCAACATGGAGCCTAGCACAACTACTAGGGATGCAGTCTAGGACATCAACAAGGAGCCTAGCACAATTACTAGGGATATGGTCTAGGACACCAACAAGGAGCCTAGCACAATTACTAGGGATACAGTCTAGGAGACCAAAAAGGAGCCTAGCACAATTACTAGGGATACAGTCTAGGAGACCAACAAGGAGCCTAGCACAATTACTAGGGATACAGTCTAGGCGACCAACAAGGAGCCTAGCACAATTACTAGGGATACGGTCTAGGACACCAACAAGGAGCCTAGCACAATTACTAGGGATATGGTCTAGGACACCAACAAGGAGCCTAGCACAATTACTAGGGATACAGTCTAGGAGACCAACAAGGAGCCTAGCACAATTACTAGGGATACAGTCTAGGAGACCAACAAGGAGCCTAGCACAATTACTAGGGATACAGTCTAGGAGACCAACAAGGAGCCTAGCACAATTACTAGGGATACGGTCTAGGACACCAACAAGGAGCCTAGCACAATTACTAGGGATATGGTCTAGGACACCAACAAGGAGCCTAGCACAATTACTAGGGATATGGTCTAGGACACCAACAAGGAGCCTAGCACAATTACTAGGGATACGGTCTAGGACACCAACATGGAGCCTAGCACAATTACTAGGGATATGGTCTAGGAGACCAACAAGGAGCCTAGCACAATTACTAGTGATACAGTCTAGGACACCAACATGGAGCCTAGCACAATTATTAGGGATACAGTCTAGGAGACCAACAAGGAGCCTAGCACAATTACTAGGGATACGGTCTAGGAGACCAACAAGGAGCCTCGCACAATTACTAGGGATACAGTCTAGGACACCAACAAGGAGCCTAGCGCAATAACTAGGGATATGGTCTAGGACACCAACAAGGAGCCTAGCACAATTACTAGGGTTACGGTCTAGGACACCAACAAGGAGCCTAGCACAATTACTAGGGATCCGGTCTAGGTGACAAACAAGGAGCCTAGCACAATTACTAGGGATATGGTCTAGGAGACCAACAAGGAGCATGGCACAATTACTAGGGATACAGTCTAGGAGACCAACAAGGAGCCTAGCACAATTACTAGGGATAATGTCTAGGACACCAACAAGGAGCCTAGCACAATTACTAGGGATACAGTCTAGGACGTCAACAAGGAGCCTAGCGCAATTACTAGGGATACAGTTTATGAGACCAACAAGGAGCCTAGCACAATTAATAGGGATATAGTCTAGGACACCAACAAGGAGCCTAGCACAATTACTAGGGATATGGTCTAGGAGACCAACAAGGAGCCTAGCACATTTACTATGGATATGGTCTAGGAGACCAACAAGGAGAATAGCACAATTACTAGGGATACAGTCCAGGAGACTAACAAGGAGCCTAGCACAATTACTAGGGATATGGTCTAGGATACCAACAAGGAGCCTAGCACAATTACTAGGGATACGGTCTAGGACACCAACAAGGAGCCTAGCACAATTACTAAGGATATGGTCTAGGACACCAACAAGGAGCCTAGCACAATTACTAGGGATACGGTCTAGAACACCAACAAGGAGCCTAGCACAATTACTAGGGATACGGTCTACGAGACCAACAAGGATCCTAGCACAATTACTAGGGATACAGTCTAGGACACCAGGAAGGAGCCTAGCACAATTACTAGGGATACAGTCTAGGACGTCAACAAGGAGCCTAGCACAATTACTAGGGATACGGTCTAGGAGACCAACAAGGAGCCTCGTACAATTACTAGGGGTACAGTCTAGGACACCAACAAGGAGCCTAGCACAATTACTAGGGATACGGTCTAGGTGACGAACAAGGAGCCTAGCACAATTACTAGGGATACGGTCTAGGAGACCAACAAGGAGCCTGGCACAATTACTAGGGATACGGTCTAGGAGACCAACAAGGAGCATAGCACAATTACTAGGGATACGGTGTAGGAGACCAACAAGGAGCCTAGCACAATTACTAGGGATATGGTCTAGGATACCAACAAGGAGCCTAGCACAATTACTAGGGATATGATCTAGGAGACCAACAAGGAGCCTAGCACAATTACTAGGGATACAGTCTAGGACACCAACAAGGAGCCTTGCGCAATTACTAGGGATACAGTCTATGAGACCAACAAGGAGCCTAGCACAATTAATAGGGATACAGTCTAGGACCCATCAAGGATCCTAGCACAATTACTAGGGATATGGTCTAGGAGACCAACAAGGAGCCTAGCACAATTACTATGGATATGGTCTAGGAGACCAACAAGGAGCCTCGCACAATTACTAGGGATATAGTCTAGGAGACCAACAAGGAGCCTAGCACAATTACTAGGGATATCGTCTAGGACACCAACAAGGAGCCTAGCACAATTACTAGGGATACGGTCTAGGACACCAACAAGGAGCCTAGCACAATTACTAAGGATATGGTCTTGGACACCAACAAGGAGCCTAGCACAATTACTAGGGATACAGTCTAGAACACCAACAAGGAGAATAGCACAATTACTAGGGATACGGTCTACGAGACCAACAAGGATCCTAGCACAATTACTAGGGATATAGTCTAGGACACCAGCAGGGAGCCTAGCACAGTTACTAGGGATACGGTCTAGGACACCAGCAAGGAGCCCAACACAATTACTAGGGATACGGTCTAGGAGACCAACAAGGAGCCTAGCACAATTCCTAGGGATACAGTCTACGAGACCAACAAGGAGCCTAGCACAATTACTAGGGATATGGTCTGGGTGATCAACAAGGAGCCTAGCACAATTACTAGGGATGCAGTCGAGGACACCAACAAGGAGCCTAGCACAATTACTAGGGATACAGTCTAGGAGACCAACAAGGAGCCTAGCACAATTACTAGGGATTCAGTCTAGGACACCAACAAGGAGCCTAGCACAATTTGCCAGTTCCTGTCGAGCACTGTCTGGTTCACTGACTTGCTCAGAATCACTCATTATTCAAATGGAGGCTGCGGGAATCAATCCATGGACTTCAGGAAGCAGCTTGTTAACAACCCATGCCCTTAACCCTCTGTACTAAGTGTCACAGGATCTCAAAATCTAGTAATAAAAATATTTGTATATAAAGAAAATACAGTTTAAAGAAGTATATTATGTTGCTAGAGGCATACACATATTCACATTTCAAGTGCAAACAAGATATTCTGGATTAAGTCACAGTTTGACATAGACTATAGATCTTCAAAAGAAACTATGTTCTGCTATTTTAATTTTAGTATTAATTTGGCAGTATCATTCAGAGTTTTGTCAGTGTCTGAAACTCTATGCAGTTTATAAACATCACTTCATCTTGGGAGAATAAATAGGTCAGCCCCAGACTCTAAATGCACTTAAACAGAGGTTCAAAAACCTTCTGCATTAGCCTTGCAAAATAAATTCAGCCTGGAAAATGTGAACTTTAGAGCTCCAGTTCTCCAAGGGTTATTTTTTCTTGCCGTCTTTAGTAGCTTCCATGTATTTTCTAATCACTGTGATGAATTTTGCCGTATAATGTATGTGAACATTTCACATACTTGAGTCTTTAAGAACACTGAATATATTTTGGAATTAGTTTCTATTTATTTTACAGATTCTTACTGTCATCACATATATCTCAGTCTGAAAGCACACAAATATCCTGGTAGTTGGCATGTATGAATATTTGTAACTTCTGCATTATTTTCAGTTTGTCTTCTGCTAGCATTGCTATCATTTTTTCTAATCACAGTTTGTATTCACTTTTCTCCAGTCTCATTTACTAGTTGAAGATTTTACTTTACATTTAAGTATTTATGTGAACGTCTGTTTAAAATCAATTTGCTTTTCTTTAAGACATCAAATGTAGGCTGCATTCTATCAAAACATATACCAGATGTCCGCTTATTTTCACCAGGCAAGGCTAATGTTATTTGTGGTGTATGTTTGACATGAGCTGAAGCTGACATTCCACATTCTTTTGTCATTTTCTTTTTTGTTATCTGTAAAATCTGCTGAGTTTTAAGATTATAGTATTTGCAGGAAATGAACCACAGTGTTGCTCTTTTATTAATATTACAAAGAAATTAGCAGAGCTGCTTAGAATCTGCACTGGCTTTTCTATGTTCAGTAACACCACATAATTAGGGTTATTTATTTTCCTTTCCTCACTCATCACCTCAGTAATCAAAACTTGAGGCATTGCGAGCTCGGTATACCGTTCCTGAAAAATCTTTTGAAATATAAAATAGATAGATCCTTTCATTTATTTTATAATGTTGAACAACACTATCAAAACTGCAGAAATAATTAGTCTTTGCAGAGATGGTTGATTTATATACTTTATGAGACAGAGCTGGAAGAAAGTTCAGGAGCCGTTTCATACTAAAACATTGAAAGGTTACAGCTTTAATATTTATATTCTGGCATTAATTAGGAAGCAAGACCCTTGTTTTGATGTTCCACTGAATAAACATTGAGTTAAATTAAATGGTCTTTTGTTTAGTTTATGTTTCCTGGTAATTATGACAAAGACTTTTTTTTCTGTGTTCTACATATGGTGACATACTGGAGAATAATTAGGTATGCTTCTGGTCTCATGCATGTTTCTAATTTAAATGTTTCTCATTTAAACTTCAGTTGAACTTTCATTTTATGTCTCCATTTTATAACAGACTTACTTTCAGATATTGGCACTTAGCTTGTGTGTAGTTTCTAGTTAACTTTTATATATATATTTTTTTGAAAATTGCAATTTTTTTCCAGAAAAAGACTAAACATTCAACAGTAAAAAGTAACTAAAAATTTATAGCCATGCCATTTCCACTTATATACAGTAACCCATCAGAATGTTATGTCACCAGACAGTAATCTGCTTTGGGTGCACATTTCAAACAACTTCTTTCTCTTTTCACCATATATCCATATGCTTCTCATTTTAATCACCTGTGTTCTCTGTTGTATATTTTGTTCAATTATTAATATGTGCAAAAGGCTATTAATCATAAAATATTTTCCTACAGCAAATAGTAAATCTTACAAACATATGCAACAAATAAAATTACTAAACAGATATAAAACAAAGTAATAGACTGGGTGGTCATTTTCTATACAGAGCTCTCACCCTGATGGAGAGGTTAAGAATGCTTTAAAACTGTAGCACCTGCTCAGTACCCACCTAAATGCAGTTCAACGCCAGTTCTGTAAGTGCATCATTCCTGCATCAGATTGCTATAGATTTTGAAAACAAACACAAAATGACATATTTTTCTAAAGCATGATCTTTGCCAATCTACTTTCCTGTTGTCTTCATTGATCAGTCCAGCCACTTCTCTTCCTTCTGGCGGTTCTCCTTACTTCCATTTCCCTGCTATTACTTTTTAGCAGCTAACATTAAAAAAAAAAAAAAAATATATATATATATATATATATATATATATATATATATATATATATATATATATTTTTTTTTTTTTTTTTTGTTATTTCTGTTTGAGTTTCCTGTATTTTTAAAAATATTTTGAAAAAAATATTCTACTAGCATCACTGGATCCTCCTTCCTCATTCTTCATATTTACTATAATGTTTTGCACCCTCTTCTGCCTAAATAATACTGCCAATGCTTTATGATAATCTGCAGTTACAAAAGCATTTGTCTCTTAAAAAATGTTGAATAAAGTCATACGTTTTATGCAATAATTCATTAATCATATCATCATCATCTAACTACATATCATGCATTTCCCCAGAGCCTCTCCATCACCATCTAACTACATATCATGCATTTCCCCAGAGCCTCTCCATCACCATCTAACTACATATCATGCATTTCCCCAGAGCCTCTCCATCACCATCTAACTACATATCATGCATTTCCCCAGAACCTCTCCATCACCATCTAACTACATATCATGCATTTCCCCAGAGCCTCTCCATCACCATCTAACTACATATCATGCATTTCCCCAGCGCCTCTCCATCACCATCTAACTACATATCATGCATTTCCCCAGAACCTCTCCATCACCATCTAACTACATATCATGCATTTCCCCAGAGCCTCTCCATCACCATCTAACTACATATCATGCATTTCCCCAGCACCTCTCCATCACCATCTAACTACATATCATGCATTTCCCCAGAGCCTCTCCATCATCATCTAACTACATATCATGCATTTCCCCAGAGCCTCTCCATCACCATCTAACTACACATCATGCATTTCCCCAGAGACTCTCCATCACCATCTAACTACATATCATGCATTTCCCCAGAGCCTCTCCATCACCATCTAACTACATATCATGCATTTCCCCAGCGCCTCTCCATCACCATCTAACTACATATCATGCATTTCCCCAGAACCTCTCCATCACCATCTAACTACATATCATGCATTTCCCCAGAGCCTCTCCATCACCATCTAACTACATATCATGCATTTCCCCAGCACCTCTCCATCACCATCTAACTACATATCATGCATTTCCCCAGAGCCTCTCCATCATCATCTAACTACATATCATGCATTTCCCCAGAGCCTCTCCATCACCATCTAACTACACATCATGCATTTCCCCAGAGACTCTCCATCACCATCTAACTACATATCATGCATTTCCCCAGAGCCTCTCCATCACCATCTAACTACATATCATACATTTTGCCAGAGCCTCTCCATCACCATCTAACTACATATCATGCATTTCCCCAGAGTCTCTCCATCACCATCTAACTACATATCATGCATTTCCCCAGCGCCTCTCCATCACCATCTAACTACATATCATGCATTTCCCCAGATCACCATCTAACTACATATCATACATTTCCTCAGAGCCTCTCCATCACCATCTAACTACATATCATGCATTTCCCCACCGCCTCTCCATCACCATCTAACTACATATCATGCATTTCCCCAGAGCCTCTCCATCACCATCTAACTACATATCATGCATTTCCCCAGCGCCTCTCCATCACCATCTAACTACATATCATGCATTTCCCCAGAGCCTCTCCATCACCATCCAGCTACATATCATGCATTTCCCCAGAGCCTCTCCATCACCATCTAACTACATATCATGCATTTCCCCAGAGCCTCTCCATCACCATCTAACTACATATCATGCATTTCCCTAGCGCCTCTCCATCACCATCTAACTACATATCATGCATTTCCCCAGAGCCTCTCCATCACCATCTAACTACATATCATGCATTTCCCCAGAGCCTCTCCATCACAATCTAACTACATATCATGCATTTTGCCAGAGCCTCTCTGTCACCATCTAACTACATATCATGCATTTCCCCAGAGCCTCTCCATCACCATCTAACTACATATCATGCATTTCCCCAGAGCCTCTCCATCATCATATAACTACATATCATACATTTTGTCAGAGCCTCTCCATCACCATCTAACTACATATCATGCATTTCCCCAGAGCCTCTCCATCATCAGCTAACTACATATCATGCATTTCCCCAGAGCCTCTCCATCACCATCTAACTACATATCATGCATTTCCCCAGAGCCTCTCCATCATCATCTAACTACATATCATACATTTTGCCAGAGCCTCTCCATCACCATCTAACTACATATCATGCATTTCCCCAGAGCCTCTCCATCACCATCTAACTACATATCATGCATTTCCTCAGAGCCTCTCCATCATCATCTAACTACATATCATGCATTTCCCCAGCACCTCTCCATCACCATCTAACTACATAGCATGCATTTCCCCAGCGCCTCTCCATCACCATCTAACTACATATCATGCATTTCCCCCAGAGCCGCTCCACCACCATCTAACTACATATCATGCATTTCCCCAGAGCCTCTCCATCACCATCTAACTACATATCATGCATTTCCCCAGCGCCTCTCCATCACCATTTAACTACATAGAGTACACAGCCTCTCTTCTAACTGGTTCATCATCATCAGTCATCAACAAGCCCCCTTTTCCCATTTTCTACATGGGATTTAGGTGTCTCATCAGCTGTTGCCATATCTCTCAATTCAATGTCATGCTCCTACCTTCTTCACCCATCATGCCAAACTGTTGCAGGACTTGTTTGACATGTTCCATCCATCTCTATGTTGGACTCCCTAGTTTTCTCTATTCTTTATCCTGACTGTCCCAAAACGTCTTCATCAGACTGCCATCTGTTCTTCTGCAAATGTGCCTAAACTACTGTAATCTGCTCCGTATGACCTTCTTGGCAATTGAAGCAATGTGGGTTCTGCTTTGATGTCCACATTTCTTTGCTTGTCCCATCCTACCACCCATCTTGGGCACTTCATCTCCATCACCTCTAGCTTCCTCAACTGCTCTGCCTTTACTGTCCAGGTTTCTGTACCATACAGTAGTACTGGTCACACCACTGTTTTGTACACCTTACTTTTCAGCTTCATTGGCATTCTTCTATCATATACTGTCCCTGACATACTATAACATTTGACTGCAGCCCCTCAGATTCTAGTTCCGACTTCCTCATTCAGGCTTCCTTTTTGCTCAACAGCCCCTCTCAGATACTTGAAGCTGCTAAGCTGTCCCACTATCTTCTCTTCCATCTAAATTGTCAACATTTCCTGATTTTCTCCATTTCCTGGGATTACAGCTGTCTTATCCATATTCAGTTTCATATTGTATGCCTTCTGTTTTGTATTCCATTCCCCTCTCCTTTGCTGACATTCTTGTTTGGAATCTACCTATAATGCCACATCATCTACATTTAGCAGCCTTGTTTGTCTTTCCCCTAACCTGTTTGCTAATGTAGTTCATCACTGGTAGGAACAGCAGTGAGCTCAGAACTGAACCCTAATGCACACCCTCTCCCACTGGGTTCCGATCAGAACCCTGTTTGTACTTGTGCCATTGGGTCTTTGTACACTTTCAGCACTAACTCTATCAATGCTTCTGGGACTTCGAACCATCAAAGTATAAACCAGACTGACAGAGTTAGTCCGAGAGTAAGTCAATTAGAATCTGGCTGCTAGTGTAAGCCTGCTTTATAGATAGGTCTTACACCAAATTAAGAAGAACAAATCTTTAGGAATCAGGACAGGCTTACATCTTACACTGAGAGCAAGTATTTTGGAATTGGGTCCATTATATATACCATTATATATATTATGTCCATAGAAGATTGTCCAGGATATACACTGTTCTCCTAGATAGTTTAATACCAAATACAGAGCCAAGTCCCATTGTCTTCATATTCATTTCAAGACCCCTACCCATTCTTGGAAAATACATTATATTAAGACTTCTTCCTACTTCTGCAGCAATAGCAGTGTCTTTCTGGTCACCCATACCTACTGTAATTCCTTCTTGAAATGCTATCATTTCACTCATTAGCTTTCAAAATTCTACTTGCATTGCCCCTTTGGGGTGTATATATGTAGATCCCTGACAGAAGATTGAATGTTCAAAACTGTGAATATTGAAACACTGAGCCCATATCATTGAAAACCTGGAAAGTTGGAATCAATGACAGAATCAAAACAGCTTATTTTTTACAGGGGGCAATCTCCTGCTAATTATATATACAGTTTATGGGCAAATCACTAATAATCACTGTACACCTATCCTGCACAGTGACAGCCCATAACATTTGACTTTCCTGGCCCTGGTGATGTGGGTTTGGTATTTCAATGTTCTCCATTGTGATTGTTTGATCTTGACACACACACACACACACACACACACACACATACACTAGTAAAGAAATATATAATGAAGGTATCACTGTGGTATTCAGTTATTCAGCACCACCACCTGCCTCAGGCCAGTCTCAGTTGGACTAACAAATTCAAACACAGGTTGCTTGGCTACTGTTACTCAAGTTGCCATAGTAAGGTAAGGCAGGAAAGGGGCGTGTTGCCCTCTTCTCAAGTCATAACTCTTAATGACCTTTTCTAGTCAATAAGACAAAAAAAAATAAATAAATAAAACTCATCCAGAGGCAGCGCCTTATTCAGATCCATGTTAATATAGCCACTCTGCTTTATTTATACTAGGAAAAGGGGGCGGTATGAGGGATTTTCCAGTCCAGGAACTGATCAGAATTTGGGTGTGTGTGAGAATAAGCAATTTGTTTAAGTTCCAGAGTTTTTTTGCCTGATTATAAAGCTGGTCAATTGGAGCTCAGTAATGGGTCAATCAGAAGAGTAGCAGAGCTCCAACCTGATTGGGTGGCAGCACCTACCTCATTTCCATCACATCATCTGACTGCAGGGGACGAGGAATAGACTATCACCCCTGGGAATGGAGAATCCCTCAGTGTGCCTTCTGTATTACAGAAGTTAAAAGTCACAAACATTTGATTGCTTGCTTTTATAGGAATGTATGCCTAATTATTGCTAAAACAATTGGTTGGTATAACTAAATATAAAACAATCTGTGCCCAGTTTAATAGGGCTGTCTGAAACTGCAGTACACAAATCCCTGAAGATAAGAAATAATTGCAAACAGCCCCCTGATACTGAAAATATTAATTAAAACACTTAGAAGATACAGATGCATGCTGTGTCCATTTCAATGGAGTTGTGCATTGCATTTCACTAAAGTTGGTGATTTCAGACCATAAGAGGTTTTACCATTTAGATATTTTTGTACTACCAGGTATAGCGGAGGTGTTGCTTTTAATAGGATGTACACATCTGAGAAACACACTTATGTCCCCAGAAATCAAATTTATTAAAAAAAAAACAAAAACAAAAAAAAAAAAACAGTACAGTGCTTGTGTTTACTGGGGAGCACTGACAATGATACAAGTTGAAAGGGGTATAGGAGTGTGATGAACCTACAAAGCATATTTATAATGCATGCTGTTTTTGTCTGTAGTCTTATAACGAGAACATGTCAAGTCAATTCCAGAGGTTAGTGCATGCCTGGTCAAGAAAATGGCTGTGCAAGGAAGTGACACACAAACAAACAGCATCAGAGAAACATAAAATAATTAAATAAATACTGTCCAGTGCTTTCATCCTCTTCCTCCTCCTCATCATCATCAGTCCCCTTTTTCTGCATCTGGCCAGGTTGTCATTTCAACTGTCACCATCTCTCTCTATTCAGCACCACTCTCCTACCTTTTTCAACACACATGACTGACTGTTGCAGGTCGTCTCCCACAAAATCCATCCATCTCTTTGCTGTGTGCCCTGATGTGTTCTTCTTGTTTGTCCCAAAGCTTCTTCACCAAATTCTCTTCTGCTTTTCTGCAATATGCCTGGAAATGTGTTCTCTTTGACCTGTTCCACATCTGAAGCTAATTTAGCTTCTGCTCTTATGTCCTCATTTCGTTGTCTGTCCCACAGTGTGCATCTTACCAGCCATCTCAGTCACTTGATCTACATCATCTCTAGCTTTCTCGGCTGCTCTGCCTTTACTTCCCAGGTTTCTGTTCCATGCAGTAGTACTGATCAGACCACTGTTTTGTACACATTGCTACTTAAATTCTTTGGCATTCATCTGCCATACACTACCCATGAGAGTCTGTGTCAGTTGGCTGCAGCCCCTCTGATTCTAGCTTTGACCTCTTCATTCAAACTTCCTTGCTCCTCACATACCACTCCCAGACAGTTGAAGCTGTTAACCTGTTGTATTATTTTCCCTTCTATCTCAATGTTTAGATTCTTTGTATGTCCCTCATTTGCTGCCATTACCGCTGCCTTATCTGTACTCAGTTGCATCCCATGTGCCTTTAGTTTTGCATTCCATCCCCCTATCCTTTGCTGCAGTTCTTGCTCAGAGTCTGCCTGTAATGTCACATCATCTGCATACAGTAACTTGTAAATCTGTCCCTGCTGCACACCTTCTGCAAGACCAAACACTGTTTGTACTTGGGTCACTGGGTCCTTGTACATAGCCTGTACTAGTTCTACCAATGTTTCTGAGACTTTGAACCACTGTACGACTGCCCAAATCAGTTTTTTGTGACCTTGTTGTTTGCTTTCTCCAAGTCTAGGAATGACCAGTTGGACTCTTTCCTCATCTCTAGCTTATTCTCAAGTATCTGCCTCACTACAAACATCAGTTAAATTGTGGTGCATCCTGATCTGAATCTGAACTGCTCATCTCCCATCTTACTTTCTACTACTCTGTACATTCATGTATAAATCACCTTCACCAGAAATTTCATGCAGTGTGATAGGAGTTTGATAGCTCTATAATGTCCAGTCATAAATGTCCCCTTTGTTCTTGAACACTGGCACTAGTATGCTTACTCTTAAGTTATGTAAGATATCCCTTTGTCTCCATACTGCTGTGATTGCCCTCAGGAGCCATTTCTCCCCTATCTCACCGACATCACCTGAGCCTGCTGCCTTCCCTGATTTCATTTTCCTTAGTGCTATTTTTACTTCTTCCAGGCTGGGCTCCTCTTCTTCGCTCACTGTAGGCTATGCCTGGGGCAGTACAGCTTCTGTGGGATTTCCTTCATTCAGAAGTTGCTGGAAGTACTGCTTCCATCTGCCTTTGATGTCCTGTGGACTGGTGAGCAGGTTGTTGTTGGCATCACTTAAGATGTGTGTCTGACTATCTTCTTTATTTTTTGTCATTGCCTTACAGCCTTATAGAGTTTCTTTGTGCCATCTGCTGAGTCACATTCCAGAAGATGGTGGAGTGCCTCTGATGCCTTGTTCTTTGCTACTGCAACTCTTCTCTTAGCCTCTTTGTTAGCCAACCAGTATTCCTTCTTAGCCTGGTCCATCTTTTCTATCTCAATCTTTTTCCTACATTCCTTCTTTGTTTTTATGACTACCTGGACTTCTGTATTCCAGCAGCAGGCTTTCCTTGTGTACCTTATTTCCGTACCTGTCTCAGCCGCATGTCTATTCTGTAGCCATTAAACATGCTGTTTTGAGGTGCTGCCATTCTTCTTCCTGAGGCACAAGACACCTGCGTAATTCCTTGAACTCTTGTGCTTTCTCTCCAGTCAACTTCTAGGTCTTCAGCCTCGTCTATGTTGACCTTAGAGCCTTCTCTGACCACTGCTTATGCTGTGGGCTAACTGTTTCACTGGGGATGACTTTGCAATCACTGATTCTATACCAGTGCCTTTTCATTTCTAGGATGAAGTCTACCCGAGTTGTATGTGGACTACTCTTGCATGCGATCCTGTGGCTATCTCTCTTGCTAAACCATGTGTGTGTCACCATGAAACCATTTGCCAGACAGAAGTATAAACTGGACTCTCCTTCTTTATTCCTGTTGCCCCACCCATGTGGACCCAATCAGTCCCGATATCCTGTTCTGTCTGTCCTGATATGTGCATTCAGGTCACCCATTATCAACATCTTCTTCTTCTTTCAGCTATTCCCGGTTAGGGGTCACCATAGCGGATCACGTGTCCGTTCATGATTGGCAGTGGAGTTTTATAGTGTCGAGTTGCCAGAATGGTGCTCAACCTTCCACAGAAGACACACACACTCACGCCTAGGGCCAATTTAGAGTATCCAATCCACCTATAGCATATCTTTGGGATATGGGAGGAAACCAGATCACCCAGAGGAAACCCACGCGACCACAGGGAGGACATGCAGACTCCGCACAGAAGGCACCCCAACCGAGGATCGAATCAGATGACCTCTTGCTGTGAGGCGGCAATGCTAACTGCTGCACCACTGCGGCCGCCCCTACTCATTATCAATATTAATTCATATTATTCTGCTTTATCTGACACGTCCTGTTTCTGCTGTCTGAATGCACTCTTTTCCTCACTGTCACAAACCTGCTGTGCTTCATAGGCTGAGACTATGAATACTGCCCTATTATTACACCAGAGTTTGATTGCCATGAGTGTGTCACTAATTCTGATGACATCCTTCAATGTCTTTTTAAACCTCCCTGGAACAACAATTCCCACACCGTTTCTAGCCTGTCCTCCTCCTGAGTAGGAGATTCTGGATCTCAAGCCAGTTGGCTTAGACTTACTGCCCTTCCATCTTTTCTTTGGATACATAGGATATCCAACTTTCTTTTTACCATCATGTCATCCACTTCCAAGCTGCATCATGTCAGTGAACCTACAATGGGTGTAACAATTCTTAGTTCACATTTGTCAGACTAATTGGTTTTACGCCGAGCTTTCAATCAACAGAGATATCCCAGATAGCTCAGTCTGGAGAATTGGGCACTGGCTGACCAGTAGCTTATTGACCCAAGGCTGCTGGACTTTATGACAGACACACAAAGGCTGGTAGGGATGCATGTACCCCTCCACCATTAGCATGGGCTCTTGGCATAGATCAGAGTAGACCAAGTCCTCAACCCGCTTATCACTGGCAAATACCCATGCCCATTTGGCAACATTAGTCAACATGACAGAATTGCCTAAAGCCTTATTTTTTCCACAATAGACTGGCTAGCCCTGCCATGGGTGCAGTCTGTGATCCATGTTTTCTTATCCTGAGGGTAATGAGCACCACAATAGATGCCTAAAGTGGTTGGTCTATACAACTCTTCCCCTATAAAGCACCATATACAGTCTAGGCTGCTGTCCATAACTCAATTCTTGGTTGAGTTTGAGATGGTAATACTGAGCATGTTTTTGGGAGGTGGGAGGAACCCCATAGAAACACAGGAAGAACATGCAGACTCCATTACAGACATTGGCCAGAGGTCATGATCGAACCTTATATCTTGCGCATGAAAGGTGAAGACCTTAACCATTATGCCAACTGATCTCAGCTTATCACATAAGGTTTTGTCAGATACAACACCTGAACTTGAGCTGTTCACTATAGTGTGAACTGATCAGTGGTGAAATATTAAATCTTTAACCACCAAGGGTCAGTAGGCTGCTTTGACCAGCTGTTAGCAAGGTTGTGGGGATTAGGGAGGTCATACATATCACTTAAAATTTTAATCTTAACTACTGGAAAACAGAAAGGGGCAATAAGAAAGACAGTAGTAATAGATGCCTAATGGAGTGACAGCTAATGAACAATAATCAGAAGTGGAAATGTTATGTAATAGGCATACTGTTACCTCACAATCCAATTAATAACAGCTTGCAAACAAAAATGATGTATAATATACATACAATAACACAACTCACCCAGTCAACATCAGCTAGGTCTTGTGTACAAGCCTGTGATCTCTACTAAAAATAAAAAGGAACAGTAACAAATGATCAGCGAGAAATATTCCAACTTTGTTCTGGCTGTTCCAGTAATACTCTGCAAGTGTCTCCACATACTATCAGTACTTTGGATACTATCAACATTTCTGATAGCAGTATTTGTGTAAGAGCTCTTATCTCATTAAACAATTAAATGAGTGGTTTATGATCTGCTCAGTGTAGTAGATATGAACTCATAAATGTAATTACGGAAAGTCCTTACTCCCAAATCATTACAGAGCTAACTTGCTGTTACTCTGCATTTTGTTTTCTGCAGGTTTCAATATTCAGTTTACAAAATTATCATTTTATGTGAAAGTACTCCATCAAGACTGCATGAAAATGCATCTAAATACAGTATTAAAGGAGTACCACCATCATAATGTAGAAATGCAAAATGATGCTAAAGTATTTGTCTAGAAATTCTAAAAATGCTGTCCTGAACAGAAATACACTGCCAATTCATATAATTAGAAGGCAACATATAAGTTCATAGTTATATACTAGGCTAACAACCACCAAGGCCTTTATAAGCCTAGCCGTGTAATCCAACCCAATTTTGTCCTTATGCATTATGGGCATTTATTAGGAAGGGATATGTGAGGAAGTTGCTAGAGGTTATGTGGGGTTCATGTAAGTCTGGGCATTACTATCTGACTCTGGCTATCAGAGACATGGGTGTCAGACCCAGAGTGAATTTCTGATTTCTCATCCATTGGTCAAGGTTATGCTTAAATAGGATTAGGGATAGACTCTGCTTCACATGGATGGGGAGAATGGGGATCCTCTGAGACACATGTCTGTCTCTCCAACATGTCTTATGTCACAAGCAAAATTTAAATCCTTGAATCTAGTCTTTCTGATTCTGTTCATTTTGAGAATGTGCAAAAAGTCCATCAGAGCTGGATTTCAGGGTACGTGTATGCCAGGCATAGATCACCTCTCAATAACTTGTAGTAGATAGAGTATAGAGATAGGGCTTTAAGGCTATCCATATAGGACAATGCATTTATAGCCTGGATTCTCCTGGTAAGGAACCATAAGGGGTGTTCCAACTTTTGCATGGCTGGTCAGATACACGCAGTGGAGCTAACAGTCTTGGGAAAGTAATCCACTTCCCTGCTACAAATAGTAATTTCTGATATATGGTTTATTTTTGGTGCTTGTTGATTTTCCTGAATTGTATTTACGATTGGACTAATACAATAAGCACTGACGTTATGACCTAGAAATATCCTTGCATTTCTTTCATTTTAATTTTTTTAAGTAAATCAGTATTTTCCATGCTGGTTAGTAAAATATCCAAAGTAAGCAAAATTATTCCTTGCTGTTTTACCAGTTACCAAAATTTCAGTAGTGAAAAGTACATTCAAAACTTTGTAACATACGTTTAACTTTTCTTTGAAACAAAAGAAGTTTAGAGGACATTCTGAAAGGCTAACTATTATATCTAAACATTTCAAACATTTACGAGTGTTCATTGTCATATCACATACTTTTTAAAAATATCACTTTAACACAAATGGTTGGCATACATGACTCATTTCCAGCTTTGCTGACTATTTACACACATAACAGAGGAAACAAATCTTTTATCTTGCAGATAAGGTATTGTTTTGAAACTGATAACTAGTTATTATAAGCTTTGAGTCACCATGATTATTGATGGAACCAACACGTTTTATGACACACAGAAAAAATGGTTGTAGCCTCCAATGAGACTCTATCAGTTTAGTTGCTTTTCTTTTACTTGCAAGAGCTACTTTAGTTCTTCTTCTTCTGCTTTTGTCGTCTACGCACAGGTGACCGACTTTAGTTATACAAACCCTGGAAGAGCATTGATATTTATATTTCTCTCTGCAATATTCCCCTTTACATTTTCAAGAGCAATTTAAACACTTTACTATGTTTTTTTTGTAAAAACATAAAACATTTCTTTAGTTTTTATTGGTCTCAGGCAACAGATTTATACAACTGTTTCCGCCAGTCTATATTCACTTGTTTTAACCAGCTTTACCATATCAAATTTGGTTTATACCCTATGGCAGTAATCAAAATTCTGCATTCTTTATTGCTGTATGACCTGCAGCTGCAACTTGGACAGTGCTCTGGATATCTAGAATTAGTGTTACATTTTTTTAAGTTCTGGCATTTTTCTCTGGATATCTGGAATTAGTGTTACTTTTTTTAAGTTCTGGCATTTTTCTCTGGATATCTGGAATTAGTGTTACATTTTTTTTTAAGTTCTGGCATTTTTATACTGGATGTCTGGAATTAGTGTTACATTTGTTTAAGTTCTGGCATTTTTCTCTGGATATCTGGAATTAGTGTTACATTTTTTTAAGTTCTGGCATTTTTCTCTGGATATCTGGAATTAGTGTTACATTTTTTAAGTTCTGGCATTTTTCTCTGGATATCTGGAATTAGTGTTACATTTTTTTAAGTTCTGGCATTTTTCTCTGGATATCTGGAATTAGTGTTACATTTTTTTAAGTTCTGGCATTTTTATACTGCTTTACACCTCTTTTCATATTCTGTATTATTCATCTCAATGTAATGTAGTCTATCCCCAGGACTCAATAAACTCTCTGTAGGTTTCACACACAGCCTACACTGTTGTGCATCACTTATCATCACGCAAACACAGCAGTCGAGGAGCATAGTATGCGCTATACCCACAGTCATAATTTTGATAATAAATGGACAATACATAGACAAATAATAAACTGAAACAATATTAGTGTAAGCAATGTTGCTCTTCTCACTATGCATATTAATGAGGCGAGGCACACGTGAGCAAGGTTACACAGCTTGTATCAGTGTTGCTGGCTGTGAAACCTGTAATATGAATGCGGATCATACCTCTCAACCTTTTAGTGCAAGAAATCTGGACAAAGACTAAAATAATGGGGGGGATAACGCCCCAGAAATAGGGACAGATTTTAAATATTGTTCTTATAAACTTATAAAGTAACTAGAATAACAGGATTTGTGTTAAGCATTTTCTGAAGGCTTTGATGTACAAAACTCAAATGTGTGTTGTCATTTATTGACTTCAACTTTTGGTGAATTTCCAGAAAACCACAAATTTTACAAGGAACAGCCCAAAAATATGAGGCAGAAATCTGGACAGTTGAGAGGTATGATATGGATCACATTTCTGTGTAAGGTTGCCCGGTCATGAAATAGGATTGTATGGCAGCACAGCAATTGCTTTTCCCTTTCTTTAGATTTCTTCATTAAAATTTGTTTCAGGCACTGCCATAGATTGTTTTTCCTCATTTCAACTATTTCTCCATTTTTTGTGGCCAGTGTTTGCATGATGCACCACTTAGCACAAATGTGTTTGGCTCTGCTCATCTGGTTGCACAAAGCAGAGCAGTGCACAAACAGAATGAATTGACCACCCAGGTTACAGACAGGATCCAGACAGCTGCAAACATAAACCAGATGCATTCATTTAATACTGCTGGCCATCACGCAAACAGTAAGTGGTGTTGCTCTGAGATTAACAGCGAGAACTTTACAATGAATACTAGGATAGGGAATGTCATGTAAGTAATCTTGTGGCAGCAGGTGTTAAATGTAGGTCTGGAGTGCAGATGGTCTTGGGTTCTAGTACAGGGTGTGCAAACTTTGTTTTCCTGTTGTGACACTGGAGATTATAGCAATGAAGTGCAACATACACAACTGTTTTCTCAACCTTCTTGAGGCAGTAGGTGTAAGTGTAGGACTACCGTACTCCTGGTCCAGTGTTCGAATACAGCTTATTCTATACACTTTTAATGTTGTTCTACTTCACATTATAGTCACTCTCACTTATAACACTTGATATTCTGCAGCTGATATTAATATTTATATGCGTGAGGGCTGAGACACTAATATTGTTTCAGTTATTTATTATTTGTCTATGTATTGTCCATTTATTATCAAAATTATGAATGTGGGTATACTGCATACTATGTTCCTCGACTACTGTGTTTGCGCGATGATAAGTGATGCACAACTTTTTTAAATGTTGCAAAACCAAAAAGTGAACACTGTCAATAAGAGTGATAGACGTAATTAGCAGGAAAACATTAGGATACAAAATGCAATTGGCAGGAAATACTCATTCTATAATGGGCTTAACCTATGGTAGTTATGTCTGGCATTTCTGGTGATGGAGTGCACTTCTGAGTGCAAAGGTGGGGCATTCAGAAGTCCAAAGTCTTTACTGGACTCCTAGTTAAGGAACATGGGCTCCGATTGCTGCAGTGGGACTATTAAGGCACAGAATATAAGTCTGAAGCCTGGAATAGTATTGCCAGGGCTTTGACCAGTGATACGGGTATTCCCTGCACTGGTGAACAATGCTGACATCACTTTGATGACCTCCGAAGGAGGAAGCAGGATACCCTCAACCACTGGATTGGGGTATTTAGTATGCGCAACACCCCACAGATGTGTAAGTATCAATTACAGTTAGTAACTGTAAGAATTAAAAGCTGAATATAGTCAAGACTGGTATTCATAATGGTATTCTGTTCTGTTTTGTCCACAGCTGTCATGGAGCGAGAATCAAATGTGAGATACCATGTCATGTGATTGGCAAGGATGTGAGAAGCATGTGGTATGCATGCATCAGAACAGTACTGTTATTGTAGTATTAAAAGTTAAGGATGGCTTAGTTGGTATTTAGTACAGTTGTATCAAACTGAGCATGCATATCTCAAACGTAAAAGAAAGTATGGATGCCTTAGTCTGTAGCACAAAGCAACAGTTCCATATTCTCAAATAACAGTGAGCATGCATCTCTAAACTGTAAAAGGAAAGTTTGCATGCAGTATAATAACAGTACAGTATTAGAGAGCAGTCAGCATTTGTGGGTTCAAAAACCACACTTCCCAAATCAGTACAGTAAGTTTTTCATCTTTATTGCAATGTAACTTCAGACCTCTATAGCAGTGGCACAAATGGCTTGCTGTAAACTATAATCAGTATAATTGGAATACACATATGTGCAATATAGGTACACATCAAGGACTGATGGCTGCAATCGGTACTATAGTGCGCATCTGTTATGAACTGGGTAGTCTTAAAATTAATAAAGACATTTGTTAGGAGTTTGCAGTGTAAAAAGTAAAAGAAACAGAATAGAGTCAAATAATTGTATCAGTGCTTTGTATGTCAGAGATTAAGTTACTAATGTCCTCTCTTTTTTTCTCTCACCACAACCCTTCTCTTCACTTTTTTATTTGTTGTCCCTCCCCCACATCACAGCAGGGTATGCCTGTCCCACAGTATCCTCCTGCCCCCACTCCACCAGCTATAGCACCACTGCCCAGCACATCTGGTGCCAGTGAGAACCTCTCTGTAAGTCCAAAACTGTTCATATTTGTGTTATTGGATCATTGTATATAGCCTGAACTAATTCTACCAATGTTTTCTCAAACCATTGCAGGGTTGCCCAAATAAGCTTTCTTAGGACCTTGTCATATACTTTCTCCAAGTCTAGGAATGAAATTGGACTGTTTCCTCATCTCAACTTCTTTTTCCACTATGTGATTCCTTAAAACCTCTTGTATTAGAGGTAACAAGGGCTATATGCAAAAGACCCCTTAAGGACATCAGGTGTTTCAGCTATATGGCAGTTCTGAATACCCAAAACTTTTTTCCTTTTTAAGTCTGTTATGGACAAATTCAGGCCAATAAAGCCAAGCCCACTAGCTGTGGAGATGCATCTTTCAGCCTTCTTATGGTCCCATCAGCACAACATAAGTGGGCTGTTTGGCTAACATTTGGAAACACATGGTTGTCGAACCCAGTTGATGTCCACAACCATTAGGGTGTCTGCAAAACATCTCAACTAACAAACTAAAACAACGAGTAACAAGGTCACACAGAAAAAACAATCAGTAAAAACTAAAAGAAAAACCCAGCCAAGCTAGTTTTTCCACTGTGTGATTCAGGCTCAAAGATTTCTTGACTTTGTAAATTCAAATGACCTGGAGCAGCTAGTCTGTAATCCCACTAGGGGAATAAATATCCTAGATCTGGTACTCACAAATATGGGATACTGACGCACCCTCCACAGTGTTATGATAAGATCACAAAGTAGTCTCCCTTGAAATAAAGGTAAAAGTTGTTCCTCCCCACCTAACACCAAAAACTTTAAGAACTTCTCTAAGCTAAATTACCTCCTATTAAGGGATGGCATAGCTAGTTTCCAAGCTCCTCCAAATCCAGAAAACACATAAACACATGCAGAGGCATATACAAAAGCCCTGTATGACCATATAAACAATTGCATAAAAAACAGCAGTACCAGACTGAAATAAACCCAGGTCAAACTGCAAAAACAACCACCCGGATGGACCCCTAGTATTAACAGGTCGTACAACAAAGGAAAGAAAAATCTGTCAAGAAGTAAGAGGGAATGTGCACAGCAGAGAAATAAGTCCCTCATTAGTCTAAACAAGTGAATCAGGGTACTAGTCATGTCTCTGAATTTTTCAGTTATGTCCACAGTCTTAAGTGCAACATCCAACAATGCATGGAATTAGTTGTAGATGGTATCACCTATCTTCAGCCTGAAGACTTAACAAATCTGCTGGCTGACAAATTCAGCTCAAATTTCGCTTCCCCATCACCCACAAGTTCTACCCCCAAAAATACCCTCCACTACTCCACCACCAATTATCACCAAAGAACAGGTTGCCACTACGCTCTCTAAAGCTAAAAACATGGCTTCAATAGGGCCTGATGGTACACCAGGTTGCCCCTTAAATAGCTTACATCAGGACTTATCAAGGCCATTAGGATCTTTAATTAACCACAGCCTACAGTATGGCTTTCTCCTGATAGAATGGAGGACAGCAAAAGTCCTTTTTCTGCATAAAGGGGGGCCATCTACTGACCCAGAAAATTACAGACCCATAAGTTTGACTCGTCTTATATGTAAGGCCATGGAAAGAATTATCATGGACCTGATAAATAATGACATAGGAGACCTCCAAACACTGGACCTGACCCAATTCAGCTTTATCAAGGGCAGGCCATGCCTACTGAACCTGGTGGATTTCTTTGCAAAAGTCACTAAGACCATTGATGAGGGTAAAACAGTACATACCACCTACCTTGACCCGGCCAAGGCATTTGACACAATTCCCCACTCAGGTATTATAAATAAACTCATAAAACTGGGCATAAATCAGTGTGTCACCAGATGAATAGCAAATTATCTCATGGACAGGACACTTGTGGTTAAAGTAAATGAATCCAGAACCAGCAAGAGACCAGTTACTAGTGGTGTGCCGCAGGGGTCAGTCCTGGGGCTACTTCTGTTCAGAATACACTTCTCTGAAGTCAAGGCAAATGTGGTAATCTTCTGGATGACAAAGTTTGCCAACAACTGCAAGCTGGGGGCAGTCATCAAATCCCCCAATGATGTAGATATCCTTCAGGAGATTGTGGATCAGACAATGATTGGTACCAGGACCATGGCCTAAGACTAAATGCAAAAAAAAGTCATTATCATACCCTTTGGGAAGCCCTGCGATTTACAACATCAATAGCACACCCCTTAGTGTGGACTCAGAGGTGACAGACCCAGATACACAGATAGATAGCTTGAACTTTGACCACCATGTGTCCACAGTAGTGAGGAAACCCTTTTACGTGGCACAACTTATAAGTAAAGGTATGGTATCCAGACCAATGAAAATTATAGTCCCGCTGTACTCAGCCTCCATTAGACCAATAATTGAGTATAGTGTGCCATATGGCATGTACTTGACTAGGCACGTACAACAGCTGGAGTGACCTCAGAAGTTCCTCACAAAGAAAATACATGAACTATGTGGATAGACTAAAAGCCATTTCTCTTTACTCTGTCTTCTACTGACTATTAAGGCATATGTCAAATGCCTGACCTACAAGGTTCACAAATCCAGCCCTGATAGAGGTGCTACACATCCACAAGTCATACAACACAAGGGTCATCCCAATATAGGGATCTGAACTTAGTCAGTGGGTATGATAAAACATGCTGGAAAGACGGATATGTGTTTCAGAGTTTGCCCCTTCTTTGGAACACGCTTCCTATTCACATTAAGCATAGCCCTTCCTTGGCCCTCTTCAAACACAATTTGGATCAATGGCTGGGGAATCGCAAACTCACACCTGGGGAAGTGCCTATGTTCCTTATGGGCGGATGCAAGATACTTAATGCACAGACACAATCCATGCCATCCTCTTGTCCTTAGGGGCCATATATTGGGTAAAATCAGGTTATACTGGCCAGGCATGTAAGGCCATTTGCCTAGTACTCTCCAAAGAACCTACAAACCTATGAATGTTTAAGGTTTTAGTATAGAATTTGGGCAGCACAGTAGTTAACTGGCAAGATTTCCGCTTCTCAGCTCTGGGTTTCTGGATACAGTTCTGACTTTCTGTTACTGTCTGTGTGGAATCTCCATGTTCTCCTTGTGTCCATATGGGTTTTCTCTGGATAATCATCCCAAAGCATATTGGTTACTTGTCTGTGCTAAACTGAAATGTTATTTACCTTTATCCCTGGTGCTTTGGTTGTGGCTGAAAAGCTTGGTTAATAAATAAATACAATTTTAATACATACCCATTTTGAAGTGGATGCTTTTTTGTTACTATTTTGATAACATAATTATATTTTGTTTTATAGTTTTACATGGATATGAGTTATGTCCTAATGTAATATTACATTATTTAATGTGATTTACATCATTTAAGCCTTCCTAGGGAAAAAAAAAACAGATTTATGCTTACTGGGGGGCTGTTTTGTCATATTTGGGTATTGGCCTTGGTTTAGTCTGGGCCAGGAAATAACTAAGCGACTCATGAGCAAATGCCATCGAGCAGCAACTTTTTCCCTTTTTTAAGGAGAGGAAAGACACAAATATGACTTTCATGTCCCTTTCATTCACTGCGTTCTGAAAAACTTGAAGACAGACTGCAGCTGCTCAGTGTCTCATTAATGTTCAGCCCGAACAGAAAATAAGTAACATAAGTAGCAACAGCAGCAGCGACTCAGATTCTCCTTTTGTTGGGACAGAGGTCATAACTAATAAGGTTCGTGCACCCCATTAATTGATTTAGCCATTAGATCACTGGGTCAAGAACCATCTCTGGATATTTCCTTTTAGGTATATCCAGTGATATTTCCTTTGCCCAAGGTAGCTGTGCTTGGTTCAACACTGTCATAAAAAGAAAAGAAAATGTCTAGGACTCACAAATGCCATTCTTTTGGGACAGGACAACAGAACTTACTACTATTTTTTACTCTCACATTAATCAAGCTCATTTTGCTTATCAATAACTTTTCGCATAAAAGTCTGTGCCAGAGAAATGCAAACAGAACAGTCTTAATGGTTACCTTGAATTTTCTTGTGTATCTCCACAAAATATCCCCAAGTCTATGATTAAAACAAAGTTTTACAAAATGCATCTGATACTGGGTTCTTGAACATTATAACTTGAGCTGCTTCTCTCTGGAACATGCATATTTTCTATGTTTCTGATTTTTGAGGAATCACCAAATCCCCTATTTATTCCTCATCATTTAATAGTTGTGCTCCTACTTGTCTGCTAATGCTATTTTGTATTATAGTCCCAGGAATTCATTAAAATGCCCAGAAAGGCCCTTCTCCCAAGAACTGCCCATTTGCAATTCAGAGACATGCTAGCAGCAATGAGGTAAGACCTCATTATTGACTAATTTGCCTGTCTTTTGAATCGCATTTACTATCTAGATGTGCAGATCATTGCTGATCTGCACTTTGTGGTAGTAACCTGCTGTTCATGCAGGCAGGGCCATTCCCCCCAGTCACTCAGTCACGCATGCAAGCATGCAAACATGAACACACAGACAGAGAGAAAGACAGATAGACAGACACACACACACACACACACACACACACACACACACACACACACACACACACACACACACACACACACACACACACACACATACAGTCCCTGTACCTGTCCTTACCCATGTGGTGGAGAAATCCATGCTGATCTACACCGCCAAGTGATTTCCTGAATCACTTGGCTGTGTAGATGTCTTCCTGGAGGTAGTTCTGGGGAGAGAGAACATGTGGCTAATTAGCTAATGACTCCCAGCCCCCCACCCATGTAATGCCTGTAACAGCATGGTCGTGGGGCCAGCAATTTGCTATGCTGCATGTCTTTGTGTTAGAGGACTATACAGCACTGTGTAAGGATGGGTGCCGAATCGGGGAGTGGTATCACGATGTGTACACCTAGGTGCACACATCGCTGTACTTTAATTCTTCCTTACAGTGGCATTGTTTTTTTTATCTGTGGAACTGCCTTTGAAGAAAATAAGCAAACATTAGTACAAGTTAAAGCCGAAAGATACAACAACATTATTTTTTAAAATCAGCATTCCGATTTCTTCTCTTTCTCTCTCTCTTTTCATCCTACTCTACAGATCATAATTTGTTTCCCTTTCCAATAGCCTATTATAGTCTGAAGTAAACATGAAAGTTTTTATTTTTGTTTAATACCTTGTCAATGTTTTGTGCAGTTCTACTGTCCAAGGAGAATGGTACATAGTCATTAACGTGTTAATTTATACTGCCCCTAAAGGTTTGATGAAGTAGGGCATGCTGAGTACATTCTGTTGATTTTGGTTAAGGTTTCTCCTTCCCTTTAGCCAAAAACATGCCTATTGTTTGATGTAGGTGAGCATACTGATGAAATATTGTTTCTTTCAGTTAAGCTTTCTCCTTTCAGTAAGGCATTCTTTACCCACAGAAGACTGACCAGTCTTCTCATTCAATACGTTGTATCCATTCCCTTAACATGGCCATACTCATAATTCTTACATTTAGTATTCCTAGACAGACTGAACTTTTTCTTACTTTTATTATCCCTGGATAGGTTGCCAGTAACTTTTTTTCCATCAACACTCTTATTTTCTGTTCATTGTTATGTTTCAAATGCTCTGTAATGACCCTTTTATTTGCAGTTATAAAACAATTACAGTAAAATAAAATACTCATTAAATTATATAGCAAATCCAAACCCATCTTCTCAAGGAGAATATCAAAAGTATTACACATAAAACAAGCAAACAAACCAAAAATAAAATGCTGAAAAAGACTATCAGATAAACTAAAGGACCTCATCAGCTGCATGGGGTGAAGGAGGCAGCTGGCTAAGCTGCAAAGCATTAAAGGGCACCTTAGTAATAGTGCATATCAGCTCTTAAGTAATAGTGCATATCAGCTTTTAAATGGCAGTATAGCATTTGTGGTGAAAGCTGAGCTGTAGCAGTTTCTTTTTTAAAGGCAAATCTAAAGGCATAGTAGCACCCATGTCTGGTATAAGCTGTACCATCTGTTTGCTACATTTGTGACAAGCAGTTTGCTTCAGTTTAAACAGAATTTATTTTTAATATGTCAAGAGCTTTAGCGCTATGTGCTCCTTGTGCAAACATTGCTGTAACTGCTTGCTACAAATGTAGCAAGCAGTTTGTTACAGTTTAAGGAAAGAGAAGAGCTTGTGTCTTTGTTTTGTTTTACTCTTAGCTGTGGAAGGAAAGGCAGGAAGGGCAGGGATACACAAAATGGACAAGATTGGCTCCAGCATTTTACAAGTAGCAAGTAAGATTGCAGACAACTGGCTGCAGTGGTGCAGCAGTTAGCATTGTTGCCTCAGAGCAAGAGGTGCGGAGTCTGCATGTCCTCCCTGCAGTCAACTGAGTTTTAAAGATATGCAGGTAGGTGTGTGTGTGTGTGTGTGTGTCTTGGTTGCTGGGCTGGCAAATCAACACTGTAAAAACTCCATTGCCAATGTGGAGACTGGTGATCTGCTGTGGTGACCCCTGACTGGGAAAAGCCAAAAGACACTGCATTGCTAGGTAAGATTGCAGACCTTTTTTTTTTCATTTTACTTTCAGCTGTGGAAAGAGGGGTGGGGTGGGATTCAGAAATGCAACCTGATTAGCTCCCCCACATTTCAGCATTTCGGGTAACAGGGGGCACTAAGAAAGATAGCAGACATTTTTTTTTGCTCCTCCATCAAGTTAATGGTGCCACATTAGGGACTGGCTCCAGGCACTGGATGAGCCCAATAATTTAAACTAGCCTCTGATGCCAAATACAATTATACATCCTTCTTTAGCTTTGATAGAAAACTAAGAAACAAGACCCTGCTTTGCTTTGAACTTGCTCTGCACTTATTTATAATGGTGTCTCTCTTATTCTGTCTCAGTAGATACTGCCAATATCATTGCTAACAAATTTAGTACAAACTTCACCAACAGGACTTCTATCAAAGTCCTGGAATACATGAATCCCTTACCTTCACATACTTATCTGTAAAGATTATTAAATGAAAGTGCTAACCAAGACCAAAAATGCTTCCACCATGGGATCTGACAGTATACAGAGATGCTTAACTAATGGGGATAAACATGTCCATGAAGAACCTGTTCTTAAACTGTTTAATGTTAGCTATTTGTTTTGTCCCTGATGAGTGGTGCACTAAAGTGGTGATGCTTCTCCATATGGATGGTATTACAACTGACTTAGACCTATCAGCCATACAAACTTCATCTCCAAGGCCATGGAATGTATTATAATTGACCTTGTAAAGTCTGATATTAACAGTTTTATTTTATGAGTTGCAGATCCTGTCTGATGAATCTGGTAAACTTCTTTGAAAGGGTTATTGAGGCTGTAAATGCTGGCCATGTGGTATACATTGTGTATCTTGTCTTGGCCAAGGCCTTTGACACAATGACTTATTGTAACATCATACAGGAAAAAAAAATGCTTTAAAAAAATCAATCCATATGCAATTAGATTACTAAACAGGCTGAAAGATTCCACACATTGTACATTGAAAGCACCTCATTTGGAAGTATGAAAGTGATTAATTACTAGCATCCATCAGGGCTGGGCCTATTCTTTTCAACGTTTACTTCTAAGATTTCCTAGACCTCTGGCTAATAAATTTAGCAGATGAATACAAGCAGGGTGTTGTTGTTGAGCCACTCTTTGAAACACAAATCCTTCAGAATGAACAATCTCTAGTATACTCTTTGTTTACAAAAAATGGGCTTAAATGTAATGTAAAAAAGTGTGGCATAATCATTTTTGGTAGAGAACCCCTTCCTTCATTATTCCGAATAGACAACATACCAGTACAAAATGAAAATGTAGTTGGGGACCTAGGAACTTGGGTTGATAATTCCCTTTCATTTGATCATCATAGGACAATGGTTATCAGGCAACCCTTTTATAAAGTGTAGTCAGTTGTCAAGGAGTATCATCAAGGTCTAAAGAGGTAATCACTTCCTTATAGGCAGCTCTGATTTGACCAAATACTGAGTACAACACTGGCTTCAGGCATTATCTCACTAAACTAGCATTACCACCTATCTGGTATTTTTCTGCACTACCCAGAAAGCAGAATGTTAGTCTGGTAGTCTGGTAGTCTAGAAAGCACTATACAAGCTCTGGTATTCTGTCTATCTGTACAAACTAAATGCTGGAGCTTGTGAAAAAGCAGACTTGGGTGAGTTTTTAATTGAAAAGCATCACTAATGTGATGCTGGGACTTCCTAGAAAAGGGAAAATAACCAAAATAAGGTGTCCTACTCCTTAACGATGTATGCAATTATGTCATAAAAGGGGTGGGAAAGTGGGGTTGGGGAACAGAGGGGCAGGGCTGTGGGTAGTGCAAGGGATCTGGTTTTTGGTCTGGTTTTTGCCAAAGGGAAAGGTGGCAACCCTACACTAAACATATCAAACACTAAAAGTTCCTAAGCAAAAATGTCACAGGCCTAAAGTCCCTGAGCTAACAAGAAAAAATGGAAGCTTTATTTCTTTATCCATTGTTTTCTAAACTTATGAGGGGAGATCTCTGTATTACATATACTGAATTAGACAGACAGCTTCTTCTGGACCTCCTGTATCTCCACAAGACCAGTGGCTCTACCAGTACTTGAAGCAAGGACCTAAATCTTCACCACAGATAAATAAAACACATTGGAGAGAGAAGTTTGTAAATCAGCACCTCCCAAACCTCTGGCATAAAATTAAAATGCATGTTAAGCAGTGTAACTTAAAATCTTCCATTAAACATAACCTAAATGACTGGATGGGTATCCACAAATATACTTCAGGATTGACTGATATGGCCCTGCTGGAGAAAATAGGTGTCACTGGAGAGAGGGAACTGACTGGAAAGGGCTAGATGGTCATAAGTGTCAACAGCCTCAGAGTATAAATTACTCTGTATCTATGAACTAGACGGTTTTGTAAAGGTATAAATTAACTGCTGAGAATATTCCTCATTTGTTCTGTAGATAGTATCAGCTTCTTTTTCTTTTGGCATTCCATCCTCAGCTATTTTTTGATACTATTCAATAAAATATCTGTACATTCTTTTAATAATCAATAGGTTTATGACTCTAGTGGGAAGAAAATAAGGCAACTATAAATGGCTTTCCAGAGTAAAAGAACCATGAATGCCCAGAACAATTAAAGGATCTCAGTAAGAAGGCAACTAGGGACACAAACACCATTCTGTGTGGGATTTCCTCGGTCACAAACCTTAAAATGGGAGGGGTAACATAATGTGAAAAAAAAGGAAATTCCTAAGGAAAATGAGATTTTGTTTAAACTCAAGATGTGGTACACTAAGGAAGTGGAACAGCTTTTTAGAAATGTCACATATTTATATGTAACAGTATTTGTTATTTAAAGATTTCTGCTTAGAATGGCTAGTGGTAATCCCATCACAGTACAGCCAAAGTATGAATCCTATCTACATGTTAGTGATAATTAAAATGGAACAAATATTTTGTATAAGCTTATTTTCATAATCTATAACTTTGACCACCTTAAAAATGAATAAGCAAATGTAGAACAAAATAAGATGGATTATATCAAAGCTGTGTCTTTGTTGACAAGTCCAGTAGTCAGAAGCAGATCAGCTAATTATACAATGATTAAACACCCCAGTATTGCCTAAGTACACATTAATATTAATTTAAGTTGCAATTGCTAAACCATAGTTATCTGTGTAGAACGTAGAACAGCAAAGTATCAATGTCATGGTGTTGGTCACCTGACTACTAGGCTGCAGTTTTGACCTTTGCATGTTAATAGTGCGTAAAGGTGACTGTCATAAGGTAGCATCACTGTATAGGAAAAATCAGTTTCTGTGCATGTCATTTTAGGACCCTTGGGCAAACAGTACCCAATAACATCAAAGAGGGATATGTAAACGTACGTGGGATTTAGGGTTATATTTTCTAGGTTATAGTGCCTATGATGCCTGTGATGCATATTTTACATTGTCATGTATTTTACCAGTGTTTTGTGAACTGTCACGGGGCATTCTGATACAAAATGGCAGTGATATACATATGTCAAACATTAGAGCAACCACATCAGCTAACATACTAGACGGTATTCCTGAAGCCTCTTTACCAGAGTGTAGTGCCAAGGATTATGTGCTGGATATATAAGCCGTGACCTGTGAGACAATCAGCTGGTGGACATAAATATTAACCAGATTTGTGCATCATGCGCTTTGCCTAGATACTGAAACCTGTGATGATAGCAGTTGGTTTAAAAAAAAACTGATAGTTTGATGCATATCACACATTAACCCGATGTGCTAAATTTGCTAGAAATGAATGCATTCTGGCTTATGTATTTTGATATATTCTGGTGTTCTCTATCAATTTTTTACCTTGACCTGTTCAGTGTGCTACACACTATCACTATGTTTTAGAGCCACAGGTAGGGAAGTCTTGGTAAAGTTATGATGGCTCAGCTTGTTAATTGCATTGTGCCAGTGCAGGTATTCATATGAAAACTACAGTTGTGTAAAAATCTTACCATAACAGTAGCTGTCCTTGCCTTCAGTGCTGCAGTATTCCTTACATATGGGATTCCCTGCCACGGAAGCCCAATGTCCAGCATGGCATTAGGCATAAAGGTGATGTTCAGCCATACCATCCTTAGAACTGATTGCCACAGTAGCAGCACCAGTCCAAGGAAACCTGTACACTGAGGAAGGACCAAGGGAAAAGAGGGCGTGAATACTGCAGCAGTGAAGGCAAAGACATCTACTGTTATGGTAAGATTTTACACAATTTACTATGTCCTTACATTCACTACTGCAGTATTCCTTACATATGGGAGAGTGCCAAAGCTCAGGAAGAAACCTGGGAGGAGGAAGGAGCAGTAGAGCCCTCTAGGAAACCATGAAGAATGACCCTAGCAAAACCAACCCTAGCTGTAGAAATAACATCCAACTTGTAGTGCTTGGTAAAAGTTTGCACAGAAGTCCAAGCAGCTACTTCAAGAATAGAATTAGTATCCAACCTCTTGAAAAAAGCACCAGAGGAAGCCACAGCTTTAGTAAAATAAGCCTTTACAGATGAAGGCTCCTGCCATGAAAAGTGTACCAAAAAGAAATAGACTTTGAAATCCAAGAAGAAATAGTTTGCTTGGATACAGCTAATCCTAAAGGGTTCTCTATTAGATGAACGAACACTTAAAATGTTGAGTATGACATGCTCAACAGCTTTTAAGTGAAAGTTCATCTAAGCGAAACCTCAGAGTGTTGAAACAAGGAGTTTCAAAAAGTTATAGTTGGCCAGCCATCAGTAAGCCAACGGCTATCCGAACGTTCACCCTGTCTAGCCGTACTTATGGTCTTCCACTGTGGTGTGGTCTCGACATTCACCCTGTGTAATGTTATGACAGTCCTCCACTGTGGTGCAATCTCTGAGTTGGTATATTTAAGTAGGGGGTGTGGGGGGCAAAGCCCCCTACTTTATTTTGTTTGTCGATTTGTTTTTGTTTTTGTTTTTTTTTTTTTTTGGGAGGTTGTAATGGTGTACAGTACATTTTAGCCATCATCCATTGGCTTCCTGATGGCTGGCCAACTATAACTTTTCAAAACTCCTTGTTTCGACATTCTGGGGTTTCGCTTAGATGAAAGTTTGCTTAAAAGCTGTCGAGCATGTCGTACTCGACATTTTAAGTGTTCATTCATCTAATATAGACCCTCCTAAAGACTCAGGATGAAAAAAAAAACAACCAACTAATCAGATTTTCTAATAGTCTTAGTCTTATACAAATAAAATCTGAGTTGTCTATGCATGTTCAAAGTATGCAGCACTCTCATATTATTAGATTGTGGAGAGGGACAAAAGTAGGCAAATGAATAAACTGATTACGTGACAACTAATTAAATACCTTAGACATAAAAGAAGGATTAGTACACAAGGGCACTCTGTCCTTATGAAACATCAAAAAAAGGAGGACAAGCCATAGGGGCTTGCAACTCGACACGTGACTATCAGAAGTAATAGCTAACAAAAGGACTGTCTTCCAAGAACATTGTTGTTAGGAAGCTGAAGCAGCAGGCTCAAAGGGAGCCTGAGTCAACTTCTCCAAAACAAAATTAATATCCCAGGGAGGAGGAACAGGCTTCCTGGGAGGTCTAATGTGAAGGATGCCTTTAAGGAATTGCTTAGCCTCAAATCTAGAAACTAAAGTAAGAGATAAAGGCAGATAAACAGAGATAGCTGATAAGTGGGCCTTAATAGAAGAATAGGCCAAACCGGCATTGAGCAACTCACACAAATAAGAGAGAACCAAAGAAACATCCACATCAAGTGGGTCCAGTATATAAGACAGACACCAAACAGAAAATCTCTTCCATTTAGATAAGTAAAATTTCCTAGTAGTAGGTTTCCTGGCCTCCTTCAGGATCTTCAGCACGTCCTCAGAAAAGGTGTCTATGAGGAATCAAAATCCTATTACCCACAGTGTCAGTTGAAGCGTGAACAGATGGGAATAGATGAGAGATCCCTTGTCTTGTATGAGTAGATCCATCCTGTGAGGTAACTTGTGATGATTGCCCTTGGGCAGATGCAGAAGTAGATGGAACCAGTGTTGTCATGACCAAAATGGAGTTACCAACAACATTTTGGGAGTGTCCTGTTGAATCTTGAACAGGACTTTTGGAATAAGAGGGAGGGGAGAAAATGCATAAAGAAACATCCCCTTCCAAGAAAGAGAGAGGTTATCCACCTTCCAAATCAGAGGACCTGGGACTCTGGCACAAAATAAAAGAAGTTGTCTGTTCAGAGGGGAGCCAAATAGATCTACTTAACGAGTATCCCACTGAAGTCCAGAAACACATCCCTGTGAAGCATCCATTCATAGGACTGAGTTAAGGACCTGCCCAGAGTGTCTGCCACAATGTTGTGATCTGAAAGGATATAAATTACTTGAAGAGTCACTTGATACTTGACAGCAAGATCCCATACCAGAAGTGCCAACCGGCAAAGAAGACAAAATCGTGTTCCTCCCTGTCTGTTTATATACCATATCACTGTGGTATTGTCTGGGAATTCCTTGAGAGCCCACAGACAGAAAAAAGGATGAAAGGCCTGAAGAGCAAGCATAAGAGCTCTCATTTCTTTCACTTTGATGTGCTCCTTCTGCTTAGGAGGCGACCACGCCCCCTGTGACTTTAGTGAGCCAAATGCTGCTCCCCATCCCATATCTGAAGTGTCTGTGAAGAGCTCTTGAGAGGGAAGAGGGGGATTTAGAGACAACTGCTGAATCTACCAGTGTAGTTCCTTCTTGAGACAAGGAAGAAGAGGAACTACAAAGTCTAGAGGATGTGCATGTTGAAGCCACAGTGACTTCAGAAACCACTGAAACTTTCTCACTCACAGTGTGAAAGTAGCAGACTCCAAGTCAGACTGCCAACCAGTCACGAGTGAAGTCCCACAGGTATCGGTCCTGGGTCCTCTCCTGTTTGGCATCTACTTCTCAGAAGTCCAGACCAACATGGAGTGAATCTGGCTGATGAAGTTCACAGATGACTGCAAGCTGGAAGCCATTATTAACTCCCCAAGTGTTATAGGCATCCTACAGAAAGTCCTCACTGAGACCAATGACTGGTGTTGAAAGCACGGCCTTAAGCTTAATGACAAAAAATGCGTCATATGGGAGCCCACTGAACACTGAAGGAGTTATTAGAGATCTGAGGACACAGGTTGACAGCAACCGCTCCTTCGACCACCACATTGCCACTGTGGTCAGAAAATCCTTTTATGTGGCACATCTCATTACCAAGGGTTTTGCATCCAGGAAAAAAGAGGTCATCATCTCTCTCCTTCCCTCATTAGGCCAATCATTGAGTATAATGCCCAATTTGGGATGTACCTCACTAGACACATGCAACAGCTGGAAAGGCCACAAAAGTACCTCATGAAAAGGATCCTAGGCCTTAAACACATGTCCTACATGGACAGACTCAAAAAACTCCAGCTAGTCTCTGTCTCATATCATCTATTAAGAGACTATGTCTACTTGACTTACAAAGCCATGTCTGACCCAGCTCTGTTAGAAATGCTACATCTAAAGAAATCCCAATCCCTCCACACCACATTTTTCAGAGACCTCAACCTCATTATCATAATCAACAGAACATGCTGGAAGGATAGGTTGATAACCCACAGACTGCCCATGCTCTGGAATAGACTTCCCATACATGTTAAGCAAAGCACCTCACTGGCCCTCTTCAAGAGAAATCTTGATGATTGAATGGGAACTAGAAAATTCACCCTGGGGATCACTCCAGTGGCTCTACTTGATAGAGGCACTGGGAACTAATGTTGGTGGCACGATACCAGGGCACTTCTATGGGCTATGGTTGTAAAGGCTCCAGGCGCATTAGCCTAGTACACACCTCTGAATCTATCTGGAGTTTGGCCAGAGAGAGCATTGGAATGGTGGATGCCATAAAACTCAGTGCTCTCAGAACCTCCCTGTCTGTAAAGGAAGCCAGAGGAAGAAGTCTTTAAAAGAAGGAAATAAGAGTTAAGGCTTTTGAAGGAGGCAGGGTTGCCATCATAGGCACTGTCTGAATCCTGCCACCCAAAAAGACATGATCCTGAGGAGGAGTCAGAGAAGACTTTTTGAAGTTTACTGTGAACCCTAGAGTCGGAAGAAGGGAGATGGCAAAATGAAGATTTTGCAACAGGATCTCTGGAGAAGAAGCCTGCATCAGCAGATCGTCCAAGTAAGGAAATATTTGGATCCCTTGAAGCCTGCAAAAAGCAATCACAGGAATGAGGTGTTTGGTGAACACCCTTGGGGCAGTAGAAAGGCCAAAGGGCAAAGCAGAGAACTGAAAATGCCAGTAAGCAACAGAGAAATGCAAAAACTTCTTGAAAAGATGATGGATCTGTATATGTAGATAAGCACCCTTGAGATCCAGGGACACCATATATGCCTGGGGGAGCAAGAGAGGAGACAGATTCTGAAGGGACAACATGCAAAAGGAGGGCATCTTCAGAAAAGTGTTTAGATGAGAGAAGTCTGGAATTCCTGAGTAAAACCCTTTCCCCCTTTGGGACACAGGCACTTCTTGAATAGTACCCTAAGTCAAAAGATCTCGAAGAACCTTTGGGAAAAAAGGGTGTTGTTCCCAATGAGGCTGAGGAATTCCCATAAAAGAGGGACAGGATTTTCGCACCATTAAGTACCCTTGGCAAATAATGGATAGAACCAATGAATTCTGAGTAATCTGAAGCCAAACAGGAAGAGAAAGAGAAAGTTGAAGACTAAGAGGAATGTGGCTGGGAAGAGACAGATAGTCATACAGCACCTGGTTTATCAGGAAAGGAAGGCTTCCAAATCCCTGAAGTCTGAGTGGCCTTAGCAGGAGGAGCCTCCTTGCCACTCTTTTTACCTTTAGTAGGAGGGTGAGATTGCTTGAGAACAAAGGGTTGCTTATTGGGGTAGTTTCTCTGAAATTTAGGTACAGGAGAAACAAACACATGTTTAAGCTCCTCTATGGCCTTCCCCTTATCCTGAAGATACTTAAACAAACCAGCAGCTGCTTCCCCAAACAAAAGATTATTACCCAGAGGAGGATCCATCAACTTAGCCTTAATATCATCAGGAAAAGGCTGATCACCAAACCAAAAGTAGCAGCCCTACACAAAGCATCTGCTGCATCATAACTACAATTGACAGAATGATGAACTACCTGAAAGGAAGTCCCTAACAAAGAAAGAGCAGAAGTTTTACCCTCAGAGTCCAGGGAGATCAGAAATAAACTGACAAGCCTGAGAAAGGAGACCCAACACATTCCTGGACATATGGTATCCTATAAACCCTATCAGGCTTTTTTGGAGCAGGGGGGCAAAGAATCAGAAGCTTTAGAGGCATTGGAAAAAGCATTCAACAAAGCAGTCAAAACAGGAGGAATAGGAGAAGGTCTCAGATTCCACTTGTAGCAACTCATAATAGCTCTTATGGATGTTTAGAAACCTGAGCACAATTTCATTTAAAAAATTCCATCATCCTAGAGATTGTGTCTCCATAGGAAATTTCTTCAAAAGGGGTATCAGGACTATTAGATTCCTTCTCCTCTGACCTATAATCCAAATGGAAAAGGAATTTGGGTAGAATAAGTCAGAGATTCTTCATCAGAATCCAACTGCTCCTCAGAAAAATCCTGTCCTCTGGGCCTCTTAAGGGGAGTAGAGTACCAAAGAGGAACAGAAACCCCCTGAGGACATTTTTATGCCATTAAAGAATTAAACAAACCTTAAGTAAAGGCCTACCACTCATTCTCTATGGATCTCTAGGAGCTGGAGAAACATGCTCAGTTTTTTGTTTCTTTTTTAAAGAATGTCTGCCCTATAAAACTTAGGGGACTATGACCCTGGATGGCATTCAATATCTGTAGTAGGAACCTTACTCCTTAACTAGAATCTGTGGAACACCTGTAGGCCCCTTGGAAATAATCAACTGTGGTTCAACCTGAACATCCAAAATAGATGCTTGCAAAGCCTCGTCAGCCATGCTGCAAGCCAGATCTTCTCCGGCCTCCAACCCGGTCGTGGCAGTGGAATCTGGCAACAAAGTGGGGAGAGCCTCCGGGTTCTCACCATCCTTGGGAGAAACACCTGGCAGAGGCTGAACAGTGGAAGATTCTGGTATTAATTTTTTCACCTTCTTCCCTAACAAGTGACCCTCTGGGTGGGAAGTTCCTTTCAATGTATCTTTAGTGAGAAGCTTAAGGTGCTGGTTTTCAAGATACAAAAACAGGGAAGAAAGCCTTCTACGAAGGGCTTTCGGTATGAATGCCTGACAACTTGAACAGGATAGATTGTCTTGAGAAGCTCCTAGGCAGAAAAGGCACTTATCTTGGTGGTCTTAATGAGGGTATGTCTCCTGCACTGGCGTCTTACCCTTCCTGGATGACATTAACCCCTAACAACAACAAAAAAGCCAAGAAAAAAACAAAACCCCAATGGGGTACTTATCTCCAATGGCTTGAACATCAGAACAAGATGTAGGTGTTCACCACAGAAAAAAATGCATATTCAGACTGGCAGAAAACAGATGTAGGTGATCAGACCGACAATTGGAAGAAGTGTTCGGACTGGCAGCAAAGAAGTTCTGAGGCTGGTACACCTGAACATCACCTTTATGCCCTATGCTATGTGAGGAGTGTACGGGTGACATTCAGTGTACCTTAAAGGCTTTGGTATACTGGCCAGACGTTAGGCTTCCACAGCAGGAAATCCCATACATAAGGAACACTGCAACAGTGAATATAAGGACATTAACAGATATTCTGTCAAGGTCCACAAAATGTGTGCAAGTATCTTGCCATGCACATAACACTGTTTGAAAATATAAAACTGCGGCATACTATTAAGTTCACATTGTTACAAGAAGTGGTAACATTGTAAAGTAAATACAGTCATTATGGAACACACACACACACACACACACACACACACACACACACACACACACACACACACACACACACACACACATGCACACACAGAATTAAATAATTAAATTTAAGCTAAAAATACAAAAGTTTTGTTTTTGCAAAGTAATAAACATATTTAAGGTTCAGAATAAAATTTGTCAGATAGTACTTCCTTATTTTATTGTAGACCTTAATCAGAGGTTAACATTAACAAAAGGGAACAAACAGACACAAAGGTGAAAAAAGTCTGTACCTTAGGAGGCTTATGGCTGAAGAGAAAGATGCAGCATTTAGCAAGTTTAAATCTATGCATTGTATATAGCAAGCAAAACTGATAAATATCCTGACAAAAAACAAAAATCATTACGTACTTTACTCCTAAAAAGGACACACATTATAAAATATATGTTTGGGAGAGCAGTACAAGAACCGACTGAATCATAAGCTATGTGCCCTACTGGATTAAATATGCTTTCTGGAAACTGAAGCTACACAGATATGGGCAGAAGATGAAGAAACACCACACTAGGAAGAAAAGGACTGATGCAATCTGATATTTCACTAAATGATTTGCTACAGCATGGTAGAACACTAGAGATGTCAGAAATTCCAACAGAAAAAAGTAATGTATGTCTGTCTGTCATCTATATTAAAGACTAACGCCATAAAAGATATATTGATCAAAGTCATATAATGCATCATGCATTTTTACCATCTGCAATTACTAATTTTGCTAAGCACTAAAGAATAAATCCACATAAATTATTTTCATGTTGAATAACTACAAATTTATCAGAATAAATGCAAACTGTACTAAATAAATCATAGTTGACATTTGTATAATACACAGCTCAAATATCAATGAATTAGATATACGCACACATCATTTCACGCAACATGGATCAAGAAAATGCATTCATTCTCAATATTCAAAGACTCTGGGGCAGTAGCAAAGATAATAGATGCAGTCTGTAAAATTAAACTGCAGCTAACACTTCAGTCAAAATGCCTGCCCTAAATAGTGAAGAAACGACCACTGAATTCATTTTCTTCATAAAAGTTAAAGCCAGCTCAGAAAAGCAGAATAAAGAGCAGAAATGTAGTGATCAAGGGGGTCTATATTAGAACACTGAAGTCTTAAAACTTTGAATGTTCTAATATCAACCCCTATTCAGTGAACACTTAAAATATCGAACATGCAGAACAGTGAATTTTTTCACAGGGAAAAAATTTGCTGTTCCGAAACACATACACACAACACAAGCACACCAAAAAAACAGCAATACACACACTTAAAATCCTACATCTAACCCTACACTAAACTGTACATACACTACTATCTATCCACTTACCTTAAGCTAAACCCTAACCCTAAGGTCCGTCACTATCGCACACTCACCTCACCTGTACCCTAACCCTAACTCACCTACCCTGCCCTACCCTAACGTCTGTCACAATCGCACACTTACCTGACCCGCGCCCTAACCCTAACTCACCTAACCCGCACCCTAACCCTTATGTCCACACAATCCCACACTTACCTGAACCCGACCCGTAACTTTCCACCACAGTGCTAAAAACAGCAAAGCGATAGAAACGGCCAACCGAATTCTTTCCCTAGGAAAAAATTCAGTGTTCTGCAGCTTCGCTATTTTCAGTGTTTGCTGAATACGGGTCGCTATTAGAACATTTGAAGTTTTAAGACTTTGGTGTTCTGATATAGACCTGATCAAGGTACATGTCAAATGATAAGGTATTATTCACTCACAATACTGCAAAGAGTCCAGGAATAATGAAGACACTGCATTTCTTAACAAGTATCTCCAGATGCAAAACACCTGAAAAACTACAAGAATGATGTTCTGAGATATATTTCAAGGCACTGAGAAATTCTTTGCATGCTCGTGCGTGTGCGTGTGCATGTGTGTGTAGGAACCAATTCAAAGAACATTTCAAAACTATATATACATATATCTATTTAGATATATATATATATATATATATATATATATATATATATATATATATATATATATATATATATATATATATATATACACACATACATATAGTGGATATAAAAAGTGTATACACCCCTGTTAAAATGCCAGGTTTTTGTGATATAAAAAAATGAAACCACAATAAATCATTTCAGAACTTTTCCCACCTTTAATGTGACCTATAACCTGTACAATTCAATTGAAAAACAAACAAATCTGTTAGGGGAAAAATATAAAAAATAAAAAATGTACAATAAGCTGGTTGCATAAGTGTGCACACCCTTAAACTAATACTTTGTTGAAGCACCTTTTGATTTAATTACAGCATCCAGTCTTCTTGGATACACACCTGCTATCAAGTAAGGAGACTCTGATTAACCCCAAATAAAGTTGAGCTGTCCTAGTAGGATTTTCCTGACATTTACTCAGTTACTTGCTACAGCAAAAACCATGGTTGGCAGAGAGAGCTTACAAAGCATCAAAGGGATCTCACTGCTGAAAGGTATCAGTCAGGGGAAGGGTACAGAAAATTTTCACACCATTGGATATACCATGGAACACAGTGAAGACAGTCATCAAAAAGTGGAGAAATATGGGACAATAATGACATTGCAAGGAACTGAATGTCCCTCCAAAATTGATGAAAAGACAAGACGAAAACTGGTTAAGGAGGCTGCCAAGAGACCTACAGCAACACTAAATGAGCTGCAGAAATTTCTGGCAAGTACTGGTTGTGCACTACATGTGACAACAATTTCCTGTATTGTCCATATGTCTAGCCTATGGGGTAGGGTTGCAAGACAGAAATCCAGGCCCGACTATAATTTGCAAAACAATACATCAAGTCTCCCAAAAGCATGTGGGAAAATGTATTATGGTCTGATGAGACCAAGGATGAACTTTTTGGCCACAATTCCAAAAGGTACGTTTGGCACAAAAACAGCACTTCGCATCTCCAAAAGAACACCATCCCCACAGTGAAGCATGGTGGTGGCAGTATCATGCTTTGGGATTGCTTTTGTTCAGCTGGAACTGAGGCTTTAGTCAAGGTGGAGGGAATTATGAACACTTCCAAATACCAGTCACCTTTGGCTGAAAACCTTTAGGCATCTGCTAGAAAGCTGAAGATGAAGAGGAATTTCACTTTTCAACACGACAATGACCCCAAGCATACATCCCAATCAACAAAACAATGGCTTCACCAGAAGAAAATTAAAGTTTTGGAATGGCCCAGCCAGAGCCTAGACCTAAATTCAATAGAAAATCTGTAGGGTGACCTGAAGAGGGCTGTGCGCAAGAGATGCCCTCACAATCTGACAGATTTGGAGTGCTTTTGCAAGGAAGAGTGAGCAAATATTGCCAAGTCAAGTTGTGTCATGCTGACAGACTCCTACTCAAGAAGACTGAATGCTGTAATCAAGTCAAAAGGTGTTTCAACAAAGTATTAGTTTAAGGGTGTGCACACTTATGCAGCCAGCTTATTGTACTTTTTTTATTTTTTATATTTTCCCCTAACAGATTTGTTTGTTTTTCAATTGAATTGTACAGGCTATCAGTCACATTAATGGTGGGAAACGTTTTGAACTGATTTATTGCGGTCTCATTTTTTATATAACAAAAAACCTGCCATTTTAACAGGGGTGTGTACACTTTTTATATCCACTGTATCTCTCTCTCTCTCTCTCTCTCTCTCTCTCTCTCTCTCTCTCTCTCTCTATATATATATATATATATATATATATATATATATATTGCAAGGAAACCAGCTCTGTATCACTACACTCCCAACTTACAACTGTATACTCACACAATTGCACTACAGTTTAAGAAAAGGAAAAACCTTGAGATGCATCACCAGTTCTCACAATCAAACACACTGTGTAAAGCAAACTGCAATAGTACTTGCACAGCTATAAGAAGCCTAATTAATACCAGTCATCCAAAAACTTAAACTTTTATTATCTTCCTGCAAAAAAAAAAAAAAAAAGATTGTTTTAAATTTGTATGCTCTGAGGATATGTCTTGGAGCACAAACATTATATTGTTAATGTTTTGTTGTTGACCTTTTTTTGTCAAATTTTAGTAAGTTGATGTACTGAAGATTCAATTATCTATAGTAAACTCCCCCCACGGGTCCACTTCATGTGACAAACTCAAAATACTGAATTTCATTTGAACAAGATGACAATACCTAATTTTCAAAATACTGAAAACTTGTTTGACTGAATGTCATTATACCGAAAGCTTCCAATCCTGAAGTTCAAAATACTGAATTTTAAACCATAGACATGCACACTTATAACACCAATGACTATCTCTTTCCAAAGTTAAAAACTACTTACTTACCATCTTAACAGAAACTGGATTATATAAAACCATATTATGTGGGGGGCTGTGCCCCCCCCCTAACTCCAGGATCACACTACAGTGGGGAAAAGGGCATATTCCTTTTCTTTGCCTTACAGTACTGTGCACACTGCTACTACTGGTGGGAGCACACAAAACATTCACCATTTTACTTTCGATACTTCATATAAAAATGTAAAAACACATACCCTCATTTACAGTGGTGGCTGGTGACTTCAAATCAAAGGGGGGCTGCAAGAGACAGCTGAACGGGTGGGGAAAATTTGAAGGGGTGCGGACAACTAGAAAAGGGAGGAGCTATGCTCAAAACCATAAAAACTGGAACTTTAATTAAATACTCTGCCCTGGGTGCCAAACCATCATTATGAGACTCCAATCAAGACAAAATGAAGTGTAGAAAAAAAAAATGTTTCAATGCATTGGCTGCATGACAGCTTATTAATATCTAGATGGAAACAAAAAGGTTGTGAGGCATGAAAAAATAAATTACTTTTTAAATACATTACTGGAATGCTAGTCAAAATCAAGTATAAAAAAACAAGCAGCACTCAACTCAAACCACTTCTCCTTGCACTGCAGTTCTAATTATAATTTATATTCAGCTTTATAAACGTACCAAGTAACATGCTGAAAGTAGCAATCTCTGTGATACCCCCACTTGTAAAAATGTTTCTTATCCAAAAAAGACCTGCTGCCTGACAACAACTATCTACTTGTTTCATGGGGAAAACATGATGAAAGTAAAAAATGAACAGCAAACAAGAAACAAGCTCAAGATAAATTGCTTAAAGGATTACTGCACAAGTTATGGACCACACATGATAGATTGGCATTTTGTTTAGTTTACGGGTAAAGCCTGTAAAGATGACTGCAACTCTCTAACAAATGTAATGAGCTTCTGAAAATACTGGAATCCTGTCCTTTATTACAAATACTGTCATATGCATTTCAATACCCAAGGCTTATATGTTATCTAGTTATGTAAGTATGCTCTGCATGGCAACAACAAAAAGGCTTTCAATGCTGGTAATTCTTTAACAGTATGCTTATTAAAGCTTACTTGCATCTTACAATCTCAGACAAGCTTATCTGATGGTCATGAAAGCATTGCTACCTAAACACAGAGCAACGGGCACCTTCTGAATAATAAGAAGCATAAATTAACAGTATAAAAATATGACCGAAAACCAAAACATTTTGCAAAATCAAGCAAGGACAGATGAAAAGTAGTACTTGTGTCTACCATGGATGGTTGGATACTCTGCACACTTACACTGCATAACTGCTCCTTGCCTTGCTTGGACACATCCAGAGTCACTACATGGGGGAGTGGTGTGCAACAAGTATGCCACAATTTGACATGTCGCTGGCTGACTGTGATGGCCCTGACACATTTGTCATACCTCTCAACCTCAGAGCAAAAAATCTGGACAAAGCCATACATAGAAGTGGGACAAAGGCCCAAAAATAAGGACACTATTTAAATATTGCTCTTATAAACTTTCTAATAGAATAGTAGATCTTGCATTAGTATGAATTTTCTGAAGGGTATGAAAATCTGAAACTCAAATGTCTGTCATTATTTTCTAACTTCAATCTTTAATGATTTGCCTCTAATTTGCCAGAAAACCACAATTTTATGAAAAATGGACCACAAATGTGATTCAAAAATATAAAGTAGCCACACAATACAGCTGGTAACCTGCCAAAGAAAGGACACTTTTTTTAATATTAGTACTGTTAACTTGAGCAGCTGACAAAATAAACAAATCTACATGCATTTCTGAAATAAAAGTAATTTATAACTCTGATTATTACAGTTATTTATTAATTGTAAACCCTCCACATTTTCTTCCAAAATTGCCATTTTGTGGACAGATTATTAGAGGGAGAGCAACATTTTGAGCCAAAATTGGGGACAGTAGAGAGGTTTGGATATGCCTAATTCTGTAAAGCAATTTATTTGCATGTACCGCTCAACCTGTTAACGCAGGAAATCTGGACAAGGCCAAATATATTGGGGGAACATACAAACAGTAGTAAATATTGTTCTTGTATAAACTTAGTTGATAGAATAACAGGTCTTGCTTTAGCATGCATTTTTCTGAAGGTTATGAAGTCTGAAACTCAATGTCTGCCACTATTTAGTGACTTAATTCCTAAATGATTTGCCAGAAAACCATACATTTTATGAGGAACAAACCAAAAATAAGAAGCAAAAATCTATTCATTCTGTGAAAATCTGGACAGTTGAGAGGTATAGTTCAGCCGGGGCTATCTTTGAGTTTGCCACCCTTCCCCCTCACAAAAATCATGGTAGAATGGAGCCTCCCCCTGCAGCCATTTCAATGTTCCATTACTTGGCTATTTCGCCCCATTTACCATAAACACTGTAATGTGCATACTGCTTTACTTCTACGATGATTTGGATTTAATTTGAAAGTTTTATTTTGCATTTTACAGCACAAACACTAAGGCATCTGCTAAACAATGCAGTCTCACAATGAAAATAGACTTAACATTCAAACTTCTCTGCCCTTGAAACTCACATTCATTAAAACAGCATTGAAATCCACATTCAAAGAAAATACATTTGGTTAGTATAAAGATTAACTCTGGGCTGTTTTCAAATGATAGGCCACTTGCACACAAGATATACATGTGTTGTGTGATACACCTTCCTTCTTCTTTCTGCTTTTCCCAGTTAGGGGTTGCCACAGCAGATCATCTGTCCGCTCATGATTGGCAGTGGAGTTTTATGGTGTCGAGTTGCCAGCCTGGCGCCCAACCTTCACAGAAGGCACACACATGCACACACTCACACCTAGGGTCAATTTTAGAGTGTCCAATCCACCTACTGCATGTCTTTGGGATGTGGGAGGAAACCGGAACACCCAGAGGAAACCCACACGACCACAGGAAGGACATGCAGACTCCACACAGAAGGCACCCCAGCCGAGAATCAAACTGGACAACCTCTTGCTGTGAGCTAGCAATGCTAACCGCTGCACCACTGTGGCCACCCTGTGTGATACACCTTCCTGATTGTATTAAATTATATTCCTTGTATAATACAGTACAGTTGTTAGAGGGTGTTTTAAATTTTTTGTTTTGAGCTTTCTTCCAGTAAACAATGAAACAAAATACATGCACCAGTAATGACAAAACTGCCCAACTGAGAACATTTCCATCATAAAAGTCTACTCAAACGTCTACAGTCCACCAGTATCAGTAAATATGCACAATCTCTGCAGAAGTAAAAGTCATCTATAAAATTCCACATTAAAGAGATCTATAACTAATGAAGAGGTTGCTGCTAGCAAACAACTTTATATTTCATTGTTTCATCTACAAATAACATGCCTGTATCTTTGCCAAAGAAGACATTCTCAGTACGGCAGCATCCACCCCCTGTGGGAATAGAACCCACAGCCTTCTGCATCAGAAACAAGTATACTACCTGTTGTGCTATTAACAATGCACACAGACTTAGCATAAGCAGCACTAAACTTCTCTTCCCCTGCAGCTCTCAGCTCCTGGTAAAATCTACTCGACACTCAACTGTATCTCTCAACTTCGCAGCACAAGAAATTTGGAAAAAGCCAAAATTTATTGGGGGGGGGGGGAGACAAAAGCCCAACAACCAGGGACACATTTTAAACATTGCTTGTATAATCTTGGAAAGTTGCTTATATAAAATGATGTGTTACCACCATACATTTCACTGCCATGACTTGAACCCAGGACCCTGTGCAAAACAGTCAGAGCAACATACCACTATGCCAAATCAGCTGTTTTATGAAAGAGAGGAAGACTGAAACTTAAATGGCTACCATTTAGTGAATTCAGTTCTCACCATAGCTGTCAACCTCTTAGCACAAAACACCTGGACAAAGCCAGTAATGGGGAATACAGCCCTCAAACATATTCAGTGAATTCAGTTCTCACCATAGCTCTCAACCTTAGCACAAAAAACCTGGATGATGCCAATAATGGGGGAATACAGTCCAAAAATAGGGAAAATTTTCAAATATTCATCTTATAAACTTACACAATTGTAGAATAAAAGGTTTTGTGTTACTATGTACTTTCTGAAGAATATGAAGTCTGAAATTCAAATGCCTGTCAGTTTTATTTATTTAACATTTGTTAGCCAGGAAAGTCTGACTTGGAACAAAAGCCAATTTTCAGCAGAGGCCCAGAGAGAAATACTGCAGACACATGTCTTTGTAACATGGGAAGACACCAGAGCAAACCCACACACAAACACAAGGAGGAAATGCAGACTCAAATAGAAGATACCCCAGCCAAGAATCAAACCAGAGAACATCTAGCTGTGAGGCAACAATGCTGCCACTGCACCACTGCACCATCAAATATCTAAGGAATTAAAAATTCAGAAACACAGATTTTATGATGAACAGAACAAAATATGAGGCAAAAATCTGCAAAAGTTTCACAGATGGTGTTGGGTAGGGAATTCAGGCTCTTGTTACCTGAACCGAGGGTACAGGGTTCAAACCTGAGGTATTCTCTAACCACCACCAACAGGTATCTTAAGTTCTCTCTATAGCCACCAGTATAACTCAACTGGGGCATTACACACAGACACACACACACACACACACACACACACACACACACACACACACACACACACACACACACATACACCCCTAAGCTGTGTGAGTACAATAATGTACCTGCAATGATAAAATCCAAAGCTGGCTGGCTCTGCAAAAATAATTCCAAGCTCTGATAATGTAGAAATCCAAAGCTGGCTCTGCAAAAATAAATCCAAACAGCTTCATTCATCCTCGTCTGTGTTCGTGTGCTCCAGAATGCACACTTCCGGTTTCCTGTTTCCTGTTTGCAAGTGTTCCAATACTGCTGACCTTGCAGTCCGATCCCCTTCCAGTCTATGCAGTTAGCACCGCATAGATTTGTGGGGCATCAGCAGTATGCTGCCTTCTTCCTGAATCCGGACTCGTAAGGCAACAGTCCGGATTCACTTTCTATGTGAGGAAGTTATTGGATTTTGGATTGTGCCATTGTGGTTCACAGCTGGGGGGCTGCAGTCCGATATTACGAGCAGCCACTGCTCATTTAGAAACACTACAACACTACTTTCTACACTACTATCAGTATTCATACAATCAGCACTTTAAGTTACAGTAATGTGCTTTTATCACAAGCAAGTCACAGGTGAAGAGAAACACACATCACATCTATGGCTTAAAATTCAGCATTTTGAAAATCAGGATTATAAACTTTCAGTAAATGAGATTCAGTCAAATGAGTTTTCAGTATTGTGAAAATTAGCTATTGTGGACTCCTTCAAATGAAATTCAGTATTTTGAGTTTCAGTCATGTGAAGTGGACCCACTCCACACACTATGCATCCATACACACATACATAAACACACACACACACACACACACACACACACACACACACACACACACACACACACACACACACACACACACACACACACATATTGCTCAGAACTTTGGAATATTAGAATTTGAATCACACTTTCATAAGCATGTCAGCCTTATTTGTCATTTACTCTGGCTTTATCACTCATGTTTAACTAGAATGAGATAATTGGAACTGACATTATAGGCAGTTGTGGGTGATTTAAGGTTGGTGCACCTTCATGAATGAGCAGTGCAGGCAATTTAATCAGCTGTCAGTGAGCAATCTTCCTCCAAAAGGCAGCAAGCTTAGAGTTAGAATAATAAAATAAAGTAATGGGGAGCAGGGGTCTTGGCTTCTTGAAAGGATGATTTCTTTTAGTTACAAAATGAACTTCTAACATACTAAACATATGTGCATTATTAGAATGTATGTACTCAACCTGTATTTTTAGAAAGTAATGTGACTGAGCTAATGTGCTCCGTGGTTTGGTGTATCATGCAAGTGAATTCAATCCATACATGCGTGTGTGTGTGTGTGTGTGTGTGTGTGTGTGTGTGTGTGTGTGTGTGTGTGTGTGTGTGTGTGTGTGTGTGTGTGTGTGTGTGTATATATATATATATATATATATATATATATATATATATATATATATATATATATATGTGTGTGTGTGTGTATATATTTATATAGATAGATGTATACAGACACACACACATACATGTACAAACAAAAAGAGTGGACAGCAGTGCAATGTTACTAAGGAAGTTAGTAGCTCATATAATCGTTAAGGTGTCTACCTCATAGATACAAGCTACAGTGTTTAATTCTCACCTTTGAAAGGGAAATTGGCTAAGCTTAAAATGGCCTCAAAGGGCAGCTTGCCTAACACTTACCTATGGAACTATGAAACCCTTTTCTGGAATACTGAGCCACAGCAATTTACAGCTGTCCTGTGACTTAACATATCCTAATTTTGCCTTGTATCAAATGCTTACGAGCCACTTTTAGCAGTACTGCACCTCTCTGACAACTAATAAAAAAAGGAGTAAGAGAAGAGGAAGGATTTGTGGGCTGGCCAATATGGACGTGGATTCAGTAGTGTAGTTGATATAATTTACATGCAGTGCAGTGAAGGAATAGTATGGTCCATCATGAGCTGGCAGATAAAAACCCATGTAAAATGGATAACTTCAAAACGGCACAAAAAACTTAGAAAAAACAAAAATGACAAGCGGCTCCTCTCCACTCTGGATTTATTGCACAGGACAGGTGCAAGGTAAAAAACCAACTTTACAGACACAAGGTAAAAGGTAAAAACCAACTTTTAAGCGCTTTTCGTTTGAGATTCCAAACTTCTTCAGAAAGTAATACATCCAAACAGACTCCCATATTTAAACACAAAAGTGCGGGAAATTAAATTGATTGATTAATTAATTGAGTTTTAAAGCTATAGTACTTCAAACATTTAAAAATGTTTTTAAAAAAATATATATATATATGAATAAACTCCTAATTCTTTATAAAGCACTACATAAACATAAATAAAGATTCAAAAATACAACTTAATACACAAAAGATAACATCTGAAAACAGTTTGAACTTGAGTATATATAAATTTACAACTAAACCAAGTGAACATACATATGAATGTAGTTCTAAACCCACTAGGCCTTATCTTTTCAAACTTCTAAGTTTCAATAAACAGGAAATGGAACAAGCCTCATTTAGGCCAGGGTGGTTAAAGGCATTAAGCCTAATCTGCCACAAGAGCTCTAATTCCTCCAATTTAAATGAAGCAGGACCACCCCTAGTATCCTGGACAAACTGATCTATAACTAAAAATTCAAACTTGTGTGTGGGATAATGCTGGATATGCTTAGCTAGAGCATTGGTGTCTTTGTTATGTGAAATGGCATACTGATGTTCGTAAACCCTTTCTTTCAAGCATCGCTCAGTTTTGCCCACATAAAATGAGGGACAAAATGAGCAGTGAGCCAAATAAACAACAAATTTGCTGTTACAGTTAAATTTACCTTTCAATTTAAAGGTTTTTCCACCAATGGAAAATTGATTAGTGCAATGCATGTATTTACAAAATTTACATGCTTCACATTTATACATACCAATTGTCCTATAAAATGGCTTTTTAGAAGCCTCAAGCAGGTTTTTAATATTTCTTCCCTTCGTAAAGACAACCCTTGGTTTTGGTCCGAAAAAGGAATGAAAACTATTATTGCATCTAAATAAATTCCAATTCTTGTTAATAATACTAATTATAGGTTTAGTTAGTACATTAAATGATGTAATGAAAGTGAATTGGACATTGTCCTCTTCATTGGTGCACAAACCTACCTCCTCATTAATAATTGCTTGTACCTCTACAGTATGTACAGTAAATGGAAGTTTCTTAATGGCTAAAATCGGTCTAAGCCGATCAGTACCTCGTTTAAATTCCACTTCTTTGATCAATTCATCAATTAGACTTTCAGGATAGTCACGGTGCATGAACATACCCTTCAACAGATTGCATTCGTTGACAAAGTCTAACTGCAAAGAACATATTCGTGCGGCCTTCACCAACTGACCCTTTACCACCGCTCTTTTTTGGTGGAAGGGGTGACAGCTTGAGAAATGTAAAAAAGAATTGGAGTAGGTAGTCTTGCGATGTATCTGAGAAGTGAAACAACCTAACTCCAAATTTTTACTAAGTGAAATATCAAGGTAAGCAATGTTGTTCACATGAAAAGTATAGGTAAATTTCAAAAAAGTGGTAGATGAATTAAACTTATCAACCAAGTTGGATGCCAATAACTCGTCTCCTCTCAAAAGAATAAACACATCATCCAAAAACCTGGTGTAATAAATCATTTCATCTTGGTACGTATTAGCCTTTGAATCAAACACAAACATAGTCTCCCATTGAGCCATTACCAGGTTAGCCACACTAGCTCCACATGGGGAGCCCATTGCCAGCCCGGTTTTTTGTAGGTAAAATTTGTTGTCAAACATGAAATAGTTGTTCATCAATACTATTTCCAATAATTCCATAATCAGAGAAGTTTCAAGTATAGGGGCACCATGCTTCCTCATTATATCGGCTACCCATTCAATTGCTACAACATGTGGAATACATGTATAAAGATCTTTTACGTCTATAGTTAAGAAGTTGTAGTCATTACTAAATTTTAAGTCATTGATTTTGGCCAAAAAGTCCCAAGAATCTTTAGATATTTGTGGTTCAAGTTGGACATATTTCTGTAAATATACGTCTATGACTTTTGAACAGGCATATGTTGGAGAGCCTCGACCATCAATGAGTGGTCGCATTGGTGGATTGGTCAAGTCTTTATGTATTTTAGGTATCCCAAACAATGTGGGATACCTAGGAAAGGCGGTAAACATGTAGTTGAATACTTTTTGATCAATCCGCCCATCTATTAGTAAATCATTAAGGCAAGATTTAACAAGTGCATATGCTGTATTAATCTCTGATCTGGAACTAATCTGATAAGTATCATTGTTCAACAGAGCCAACATACGAGTGGTATAATCCTGGTTGTCAAAGACGACAAACCCTCCACCTTTATCAGGTTTACAAATTCTTATATCTTGGGACTTGAAGAAATCAAAGATTTCTCTTTCATCTTTAACTAAGTGATCATTGTAGAAAAGTGAATAAGTAGGTTCTGTACCTAAACTTCTTAAGTCTAACTCACAGATTTGTTCAAATACTTGTAATAAGGGGTGTACGCTCCCTCTTTTGCTCAACAAGATCGAACTTATGTGCAGAGCTACTCGACGAGAAATATACCAACTTGGCCAAGTATATAGCCGTACAACCGGCTTCAGCTAATGTTAAAGACTTTGTTTTACTAAATTCCCAAAAAGAGGGTAGCGGAAATGTTTTTCACGTTCAACATAATACTAATGTTGAACAGCTTGCAAACAAACAGATCCCATTGAACGAGACGCAGAATTATAACAGCGTGTTGTTGCCTAGTGACACAACACCTAGTGAACCGCAGCAAACTAATCGGGAGGAGGTCCGTCCAGGGGTACGCGTTACGGAAGATTTGTTTCCACCATTGGGCCAGCAAACAGCTCGGGCTGTAACTTCATCGGACGCTATTGTACCGTCTTCTTTGGACCAGTTTCCTCCTGCCATATTTTTGGAGAACAATACACCAACTACTGCTGCAAACAGGAATAGCGGAGTTCTGTTACAAGAAAATGGAGTTAATGCCACTAACGAATTCACACGACAAACGGGCCATGAGAATGCTGTAGCGTTATCTTTGTTTCTCAACAACAATTTTAAATTTGGTTCGCAACAACAACCCAGGGTTGAATTGGAACTTTTGGATGAAGGTAATTCCATTGCACAAACCAACATTACTGTTAATTTGAAACTGTTAGACAATTTATTATTAAAATACAAGAAAACACAACTTGAGGTTTCCTACTTTCAAGAGTGCCTCAAGTTGAAAATAATACCTAAAGGTCTACGGAGGGTTCAATATCCAACGGGGCTCATTAAGGGCTCAGTTTTTCACTCAGACTTGATCAAATTGTTTGACCAGCAAGGTCTTGAACTTCTAGAGTTAATGGTTAAGCATTATATGTTAATGTCAGAGAAAATTTTGTCCCTTATTAAGGAAGTGGACTTGAAAGTGTTACAGGATCCACTTTTTGAAAGATACAAATTTGACTATAACAGAATTTTCTCTAGTATTAATGAACACCTTTCAAAACTAAGTGCTAACAAAACTAGAAAATTAGAGAGAGACTGTTCATCTTACAAGAAAGGGAATGCCTATCCACCACCACCTCCTGCACAAATTTGGCAGTTAGGTTATTCTTTATTTGACCAAACCAGCAAGGACTTACACTCTAATTTTGAACCTAATGAGACTATTCAAGCACCAATTCATAATCAACGTGTCACCCAGAGTGTGCAACCTAGTGATCCTGTTGGGTCCCAACAAATCATTGATTTGGTTGATTCAAATGGGGCCTTTCAAGATCTACCACGTAGGAGTGAAAGACTTAAAAATGCATCTAAAGTTAGTTACAATTATAGTTCCATGCAAAATTATCAGTCCGGATATCAAAATTATACCAACAACAATAACTTTAATGAGTACAATAACCAACAGGGTTTTCAGAATTATACTCGTATGGGTGCCAGACCCAAACAACAAAGGGGATCGAAGATCCCGAGGTGACTGAAATAAGAACCCAGTTTTCTTTTACAGAAGTGACACTTAACTTTGGGACTTCTACTGATTCGCCTGATGATGTGTTTAAAGTCTTTAACCACAGTGAATTGATGTTTAATGACACTATGTTACCACCTGATGTGGATAAAGTGGGTGTATTACTTTCTGACCCTCATGACTTATGTGTTAGATCTATTCATGACGGGTTTAATTTTAGTGACACACCGAGCGACTTAGTTAACTCTAGCTCTTTCGAGTGTGATGTATTTGATGAAATTGATTTACCTACTGAACAACCTGTGGTGTGCGTTGAACCTCTTGGTCCAGTTATTGTGTACAACAGTAATAAAGACTTTAAGGTTTATAATTTTTCAGACAGCACTTTTACATTGGAGATGGTAGACTTATTATCTAAGGGACATACTTATGTTCCCTGGTTTAAAATTGATGTTAGTAGGCTCATTTTGGAACTGAAAGTTTTTATTAGGAAACTCAATTTGGGCTTATTTTTCAAGGATTCAGGTCAAACTTTTCCGAATGACCAGTTTCATATACCAAGTACATTCAATCCCCCACTACACCCCTTATTACAAGTATTTGAACAAATCTGTGAGTTAGACTTAAGAAGTTTAGGTACGGAACCTACTTATTCACTTTTCTACAATGATCACTTAGTTAAAGATGAAAGAGAAATCTTTGATTTCTTCAAGTCCCAAGATATAAGAATTTGTAAACCTGATAAAGGTGGAGGGTTTGTCGTCTTTGACAACCAGGATTATACCACTCGTATGTTGGCTCTGTTGAACAATGATACTTATCAGATTAGTTCCAGATCAGAGATTAATACGGCATATGCACTTGTTAAATCTTGCCTTAATGATTTACTAATAGATGGGCGGATTGATCAAAAAGTATTCAACTACATGTTTACCGCCTTTCCTAGGTATCCCACATTGTTTGGGATACCTAAAATACATAAAGACTTGACCAATCCACCAATGCGACCACTCATTGATGGTCGAGGCTCTCCAACATATGCCTGTTCAAAAGTCATAGACGTATCCGTCTGCTGCTGCTGTGCGTCTGTGGCTGTCCCTCCTAGCTAGAAATAGCTAATTCTCCTGCCTCTATCCAGTGTCTGTTTGCCTGGGTTGAAAACTGCTACTACTCTACGAGGGTACTTACTGACTCTTACCCTTGGAAAACCCTGGACCTTTTCACTCTGCTTCAAACACAGTACCTCAAGATTCAAAAGGACTAATTCTCCTGCCTCTATCCAGTGTCTGTTTGCCTGGGTTGAAAACAGCTACTACTCTACGAGGGTACTTACTGACTCTTACCCTTGGAAAACCCTGGACCTTTTCACTCTGCTTCAAACACAGTACCTCAAGATTCAAAAGGACTAATTCTCCTGCCTCTATCCAGTGTCTGTTTGCCTGGGTTGAAAACTGCTACTACTCTACGAGGGTACTTACTGACTCTTACCCTTGGAAAACCCTGGACCTTTTCACTCTGCTTCAAACACAGTACCTCAAGATTCAAAAGGACTAATTCTCCTGCCTCTATCCAGTGTCTGTTTGCCTGGGTTGAAAACTGCTACTACTCTACGAGGGTACTTACTGACTCTTACCCTTGGAAAACCCTGGACCTTTTCACTCTGCTTCAAACACAGTACCTCAAGATTCAAAAGGACTAATTCTCCTGCCTCTATCCAGTGTCTGTTTGCCTGGGTTGAAAACTGCTACTACTCTACGAGGGTACTTACTGACTCTTACCCTTGGAAAACCCTGGACCTTTTCACTCTGCTTCAAACACAGTACCTCAAGATTCAAAGGACTAATTCTCCTGCCTCTATCCAGTGTCTGTTTGCCTGGGTTGAAAACTGCTACTACTCTACGAGGGTACTTACTGACTCTTACCCTTGGAAAACCCTGGACCTTTTCACTCTGCTTCAAACACAGTACCTCAAGATTCAAAGGACTAATTCTCCTGCCTCTATCCAGTGTCTGTTTGCCTGGGTTGAAAACTGCTACTACTCTACGAGGGTACTTACTGACTCTTACCCTTGGAAAACCCTGGACCTTTTCACTCTGCTTCAAACACAGTACCTCAAGATTCAAAAGGAGTATGTCTACTTAATTGATTGTAGCCTATTACCATTTTTATCTGGTGAAGTTCTGTTAGCTCCCAGCTAAGCTTGCCAGCAGCAGCTACCCCCCCACCCCCTTACTCTGTTCTACTGTTCCTTTCTCCAACCTTGTGTTCTACTTGGTGTGTACTCCCCTCCCAGTAGTATACGCTTTTTCTGCCCCTGAACCTTTGTGACTCCTCTTTGTACCTCTGCCCTATGCCCACTAGACGTCACTCTGTCCACATCTAGACTTATAGTACTTGCTTATTCCCTACCTAACTCTTCATATCTTACCCTTCTCTCTCCCATCCCTCACCTCCTTTGTAGTGCCCTGTAACCCTCTCCCCCGTACGCTACCACGCTCAAAGCTCCTATCTGCCAGCCTTTTCTGTTACTTTTTCCTTCCTCTCTGGATTCTGTGTTCTGAGCTTGTGCTCTGCCTCTCCTCTATATCTGGATCTGCCTAATTACCTTCCCTGCCTTAGCTTCCTTCAGGTTTACTGTCCTAGTCATTACTATATGTAATTCACACTCATAGCTGGCTCTACCCTTTTATCCATTTCTCCTCTGCTACACTCGCCTTTCTCCTCTCTATCCCCCTTTCTTGTGTTTCTTCCTACCTAGGTCCCTCCTTTCTACTGTAATCTTCCTCTGCTTCTGACTGCTCACATCTTCCCTGTTTTGTCAGGACTACGCTCTCCTCCCCTCTTTTCGATAGACCACACCCCCTCTGCTCCTACCTTGCCTCTACCTATTTCCCAACCCCTCCCTCTCCCTGGTACTTCCGTTTGTGAAGTTTTATAGTCTCTCCTGGTCCCTTGGGCGCCATCTTTAACTTTACCATCCGTGCTGCTGCTGTGCGTCTGTGGCTGTCCCTCCTAGCTAGAAATAGGTATTGTATCAAACGGATATGTTACTTTGCTTTATCCCTTGATATATTCTTGTTAACCTGCTTGGCTTGTTGCTGTATTTTGCATTCTGTTGATTTCTCGGTAGTCGCAAATGCGTTAATGTTGGTTTATCCATTGATTTGATACTGGCCAGCTGATCATCTATGATGTTCGCTAATATCTCTGATGTCGGCTTTTAACGGCTGCTCTGTACAACTTTGTTTAAGGTGCTTAGCAAATGCTGAACAGCATTGCTTATTTGACAACTTTGAGCTGTAGTTTCATTTTGCATCTGAGTATTACCGTCGACGCCAACTTACATCTGTTCTGTCGATGTGCTTTGTTCTGTCTGTGTGATATCTTTAGATATTTTGCCAAACCGTATCGTAAGCGTTTTCTGCTGTGCCCTGAATGTGTTAAATGCTTAGATGCTTACCATTTATCGTATTGTTTTTATTTAGTACTGCTATGTAACTTGGTCAAGGCTGGTAATCTGTTTTATTGGGGACTGCTTAGCACTCTGAGCGACAAATCCCATAGTGTACTCAGTGCCTCCTGAACCCCATAGAAGCTAATACAATGGCTTTTTCTGTGAAATGCTTATCGCATTTTGCGCACTGTTGAGCGACAAATCCCCTAGTCTGCCCAGTGCCTCCTGAAGCCCCTGATAAGCTTGTACACTGACTTTTTCTGAGGAATGCTTATCGCATTTTGCGCACTGTTGAGCGACAAATCCCATAGTCTACTCAGTGCCTCCTGAAGCCCCTTATAAGCTTGTACACTGACTTTTTTCTTTTTTGGGAAATGTTTATCGCATTTTTGCGCACTAATATTACAGTCTTCTCAAGTGCCTCCTGGACCCCTTAAGGGCTAGTACACTGATTCTGTATTTGGGTGATATTTATTCGCACTGTTGAGCGAACAACAATATAGCTTACTCATTCCCTCCTGGACCCTTATAGACGCTTCTGGGAATATACTATGACAAAGGCCCTGACCTTTTCCACTTTTTTGGTTAGTGTTTAGCGCTATGTTCTGCGACTATTACTGATCTAATCAGTGCCTCCTGGACCCTCCTCAATCCCATCAGAAGCTTTTAGGGTGATTCATACCCCTATTTGCCTTTAGCTATAATTTATGTACCCTTCACTGTATGGTTTACCCAAATATAAACTTCTTACTACTCTGCCCTCCCATCTTTTTGGGAACTGCGTGAAGATTTAAGAAGTGGCCTTACACGTGTAGACTGGGCCTAGGTCTTACACCTTATAGGGCCTTCCTTCAATTAGCAATCTTCTTTACTGCATAGTATGGAGTAATGTGCCTGCCTCATGGTTCCCTTTGAGTTCAGATGGAATATCCTGTGACTTATTTAATGGTATATCTTGTGTTTTTTTACCAAACTAATGCAGTATTCCTTTTGTGGATATGCACATGTTGTAGAACCTTGAACTGTGTGACTATGTAATGTGCTTTTGCCTAAACGCTGCTTATTTATTGATTCCGTAGTTTTGACCTACACTGTTGTTCTTTTTGGTGTTATTTGATGGAGCAGTGTACTTAACTACTATTTCTATGTATTTGGTTACTACTCTATATTGACACAACTGCATTTTTGAATTTAATTTTAATGCTTCTGTATTCTCTCCCACTTTCTCTCCTGCAACAGCTAATTCTCCTGCCTCTATCCAGTGTCTGTTTGCCTGGGTTGAAAACTGCTACTACTCTACGAGGGTACTTACTGACTCTTACCCTTGGAAAACCCTGGACCTTTTCACTCTGCTTCAAACACAGTACCTCAAGATTCAAAAGGAGTATGTCTACTTAATTGATTGTAGCCTATTACCATTTTTATCTGGTGAAGTTCTGTTAGCTCCCAGCTAAGCTTGCCAGCAGCAGCTACCCCCCCACCCCCTTACTCTGTTCTACTGTTCCTTTCTCCAACCTTGTGTTCTACTTGGTGTGTACTCCTCCCAGTAGTATACGCTTTTTCTGCCCCTGAACCTTTGTGACTCCTCTTTGTACCTCTGCCCTATGCCCACTAGACGTCACTCTGTCCACATCTAGACTTATAGTACTTGCTTATTCCCCTACCTAACTCTTCATATCTTACCCTTCTCTCTCCCATCCCTCACCTCCTTTGTAGTGCCCTGTAACCCTCTCCCCCGTACGCTACCACGCTCAAAGCTCCTATCTGCCAGCCTTTTCTGTTACTTTTTCCTTCCTCTCTGGATTCTGTGTTCTGAGCTTGTGCTCTGCCTCTCCTCTATATCTGGATCTGCCTAATTACCTTCCCTGCCTTAGCTTCCTTCAGGTTTACTGTCCTAGTCATTACTATATGTAATTCACACTCATAGCTGGCTCTACCCTTTTATCCATTTCTCCTCTGCTACACTCGCCTTTCTCCTCTCTATCCCCCTTTCTTGTGTTTCTTCCTACCTAGGTCCCTCCTTTCTACTGTAATCTTCCTCTGCTTCTGACTGCTCACATCTTCCCTGTTTTGTCAGGACTATGCTCTCCTCCCTCTTTCGATAGACCACACCCCCTCTGCTCCTACCTTGCCTCTACCTATTTCCCAACCCCTCCCTCTCCCTGGTACTTCCGTTTGTGAAGTTTTATAGTCTCTCCTGGTCCCTTGGGCGCCATCTTTAACTTTACCATCCGTGCTGCTGCTGTGCGTCTGTGGCTGTCCCTCCTAGCTAGAAATAGGTATTGTATCAAACGGATATGTTACTTTGCTTTATCCCTTGATATATTCTTGTTAACCTGCTTGGCTTGTTGCTGTATTTTGCATTCTGTTGATTTCTCGGTAGTCGCAAATGCGTTAATGTTGGTTTATCCATTGATTTGATACTGGCCAGCTGATCATCTATGATGTTCGCTAATATCTCTGATGTCGGCTTTTAACGGCTGCTCTGTACAACTTTGTTTAAGGTGCTTAGCAAATGCTGAACAGCATTGCTTATTTGACAACTTTGAGCTGTAGTTTCATTTTGCATCTGAGTATTACCGTCGACGCCAACTTACATCTGTTCTGTCGATGTGCTTTGTTCTGTCTGTGTGATATCTTTAGATATTTTGCCAAACAGTATACGTAGCGTTTTTCTGCTGTGCCCTGAATGTGTTAAATGCTTAGATGCTTACCATTTATCGTATTGTTTTTATTTAGTACTGCTATGTAACTTGGTCAAGGCTGGTAATCTGTTTTATTGGGGACTGCTTAGCACTCTGAGCGACAAATCCCATAGTGTACTCAGTGCCTCCTGAACCCCATACAAGCTAATACAATGGCTTTTTCTGTGAAATGCTTATCGCATTTTGCGCACTGTTGAGCGACAAATCCCCTAGTCTGCCCAGTGCCTCCTGAAGCCCCTGATAAGCTTGTACACTGACTTTTTCTGAGGAATGCTTATCGCATTTTGCGCACTGTTGAGCGACAAATCCCATAGTCTACTCAGTGCCTCCTGAAGCCCCTTATAAGCTTGTACACTGACTTTTTTCTTTTTTGGGAAATGTTTATCGCATTTTTGCGCACTAATATTACAGTCTTCTCAAGTGCCTCCTGGACCCCTTAAGGGCTAGTACACTGATTCTGTATTTGGGTGATATTTATTCGCACTGTTGAGCGAACAACAATATAGTTTACTCATTCCCTCCTGGACCCTTATAGACGCTTCTGGGAATATACTACGACAAAGGCCCTGACCTTTTCCACTTTTTTGGTTAGTGTTTAGCGCTATGTTCTGTGACTATTACTGATCTAATCAGTGCCTCCTGGACCCTCCTCAATCCCATCAGAAGCTTTTAGGGTGATTCATACCCCTATTGCCTTTAGCTATAATTTATGTAACCTTCACTGTATGGTTTACCCAAATATAAACTTCTTACTACTCTGCCCTCCCATCTTTTTGGGAACTGCGTGTAGATTTAAGAAGTGGCCTTACACGTGTAGACTGGGCTTAGGTCTTACTCCTTATAGGGCCTTCCTTCAATTAGCAATCTTCTTTACTGCATAGTATGGAGTAATGTGCCTGCCTCATGGTTCCCTTTGAGTGTAGATGGAATATCCTGTGACTTATTTAATGGTATATCTTGTGTTTTTTTACCAAACTAATGCAGTATTCCTATTGTGGATATGCACATGTTGTAGAACCTTGAACTGTGTAACTATGTAATGTGCTTTTGCCTAAATGCTGCTTTATTTATTGATTCCGTAGTTTTGACCTACACTGTTGTTCTTTTTTGGTGTTATTTGATGGAGCAGTGTACTTAACTACTATTTCTATGTATTTGGTTACTACTCTATATTGACACAACTGCATTTTTGAATTTAATTTTAATGCTTCTGTATTCTCTCCCACTTTCTCTCCTGCAACAGCTAATTCTCCTGCCTCTATCCAGTGTCTGTTTGCCTGGGTTGAAAACTGCTACTACTCTATGAGGGTACTTACTGACTCTTACCCTTGGAAAACCCTGGACCTTTTCACTCTGCTTCAAACACAGTACCTCAAGATTCAAAAGGAGTATGTCTACTTAATTGATTGTAGCCTATTACCATTTTTATCTGGTGAAGTTCTGTTAGCTCCCAGCTAAGCTTGCCAGCAGCAGCTACCCCCCCACCCCCTTACTCTGTTCTACTGTTCCTTTCTCCAACCTTGTGTTCTACTTGGTGTGTACTCCCCTCCCAGTAGTATACGCTTTTTCTGCCCCTGAACCTTTGTGACTCCTCTTTGTACCTCTGCCCTATGCCCACTAGACGTCACTCTGTCCACATCTAGACTTATAGTACTTGCTTATTCCCCTACCTAACTCTTCATATCTTACCCTTCTCTCTCCCATCCCTCACCTCCTTTGTAGTGCCCTGTAACCCTCTCCCCCGTACGCTACCATGCTCAAAGCTCCTATCTGCCAGCCTTTTCTGTTACTTTTTCCTTCTTCTCTGGATTCTGTGTTCTGAGCTTGTGCTCTGCCTCTCCTCTATATCTGGATCTGCCTAATTACCTTCCCTGCCTTAGCTTCCTTCAGGTTTACTGTCCTAGTCATTACTATATGTAATTCACACTCATAGCTGGCTCTACCCTTTTATCCATTTCTCCTCTGCTACACTCGCCTTTCTCCTCTCTATCCCCCTTTCTTGTGTTTCTTCCTACCTAGGTCCCTCCTTTCTACTGTAATCTTCCTCTGCTTCTGACTGCTCACATCTTCCCTGTTTTGTCAGGACTACGCTCTCCTCCCCTCTTTTCGATAGACCACACCCCCTCTGCTCCTACCTTGCCTCTACCTATTTCCCAACCCCTCCCTCTCCCTGGTACTTCCGTTTGTGAAGTTTTATAGTCTCTCCTGGTCCCTTGGGCGCCATCTTTAACTTTACCATCCGTGCTGCTGCTGTGCGTCTGTGGCTGTCCCTCCTAGCTAGAAATAGGTATTGTATCAAACGGATATGTTACTTTGCTTTATCCCTTGATATATTCTTGTTAACCTGCTTGGCTTGTTGCTGTATTTTGCATTCTGTTGATTTCTCGGTAGTCGCAAATCGTTAATGTTGGTTTATCCATTGATTTAATACTGGCCAGCTGATCATCTATGATGTTCGCTAATATCTCTGATGTCGGCTTTTAACGGCTGCTCTGTACAACTTTGTTTAAGGTGCTTAGCAAATGCTGAACAGCATTGCTTATTTGACAACTTTGAGCTGTAGTTTCATTTTGCATCTGAGTATTACCGTCGACGCCAACTTACATCTGTTCTGTCGATGTGCTTTGTTCTGTCTGTGTGATATCTTTAGATATTTTGCCAAACAGTATCGTGGCGTTTTCTGCTGTGCCCTGAATGTGTTAAATGCTTAGATGCTTACCATTTATCGTATTGTTTTTATTTAGTACTGCTATGTAACTTGGTCAAGGCTGGTAATCTGTTTTATTGGGGACTGCTTATCACTCTGAGCGACAAATCCCATAGTGTACTCAGTGCCTCCTGAACCCCATACAAGCTAATACAATGGCTTTTTCTGTGAAATGCTTATCGCATTTTGCACTGTTGGCGACAAATCCCTAGTCTGCCCAGTGCCTCCTGAAGCCCTGATAAGCTTGTACACTGACTTTTCTGAGGAATGCTTATCGCATTTTGCGCACTGTTGAGCGACAAATCCCATAGTCTACTCAGTGCCTCCTGAAGCCCCTTATAAGCTTGTACACTGACTTTTTCTTTTTGGGAAATGCTTATCGCATTTTTGCGCACTAATATTACAGTCTTCTCAAGTGCCTCCTGGACCCCTTAAGGGCTAGTACACTGATTCTGTATTTGGGTGATATTTATTCGCACTGTTGAGCGAACAACAATATAGTTTACTCATTCCCTCCTGGACCCTTATAGACGCTTCTGGGAATATACTACGACAAAGGCCCTGACCTTTTCCACTTTTTTGGTTAGTGTTTAGCGCTATGTTCTGCGACTATTACTGATCTAATCAGTGCCTCCTGGACCCTCCTCAATCCCATCAGAAGCTTTTAGGGTGATTCATACCCTATTGCCTTTAGCTATAATTTATGTAACCTTCACTGTATGGTTTACCCAAATATAAACTTCTTACTACTCTGCCCTCCCATCTTTTTGGGAACTGCGTGTAGATTTAAGAAGTGGCCTTACGTGTAGACTGGGCTTAGGTCTTACTCCTTATAGGGCCTTCCTTCAATTAGCAATCTTCTTTACTGCATAGTATGGAGTAATGTGCCTGCCTCATGGTTCCCTTTGAGTGTAGATGGAATATCCTGTGACTTATTTAATGGTATATCTTGTGTTTTTTTACCAAACTAATGCAGTATTCCTATTGTGGATATGCACATGTTGTAGAACCTTGAACTGTGTAACTATGTAATGTGCTTTTGCCTAAACGCTGCTTTATTTATTGATTCCGTAGTTTTGACCTACACTGTTGTTCTTTTTTGGTGTTATTTGATGGAGCAGTGTACTTAACTACTATTTCTATGTATTTGGTTACTACTCTATATTGACACAACTGCATTTTGAATTTAATTTTAATGCTTCTGTATTCTCTCCCACTTTCTCTCCTGCAACAGCTAATTCTCCTGCCTCTATCCAGTGTCTGTTTGCCTGGGTTGAAAACTGCTACTACTCTATGAGGGTACTTACTGACTCTTACCCTTGGAAAACCCTGGACCTTTTCACTCTGCTTCAAACACAGTACCTCAAGATTCAAAAGGAGTATGTCTACTTAATTGATTGTAGCCTATTACCATTTTTATCTGGTGAAGTTCTGTTAGCTCCCAGCTAAGCTTGCCAGCAGCAGCTACCCCCCCACCCCCTTACTCTGTTCTACTGTTCCTTTCTCCAACCTTGTGTTCTACTTGGTGTGTACTCCCCTCCCAGTAGTATACGCTTTTTCTGCCCCTGAACCTTTGTGACTCCTCTTTGTACCTCTGCCCTATGCCCACTAGACGTCACTCTGTCCACATCTAGACTTATAGTACTTGCTTATTCCCCTACCTAACTCTTCATATCTTACCCTTCTCTCTCCCATCCCTCACCTCCTTTGTAGTGCCCTGTAACCCTCTCCCCCGTACGCTACCACGCTCAAAGCTCCTATCTGCCAGCCTTTTCTGTTACTTTTTCCTTCCTCTCTGGATTCTGTGTGGCCCCCCTACCCCCATATTTCACCCACCCCCAGTGGTCCTAACCTTATACTACACTAGACACACCCCTCACCCTTACAACCTATCCTACTATTTCCCGCTAAACACCAAACCCCTCTCCTCTACATACACTCCTTCCTCCTCCCTCATCCTCTATTACTAAACCAAACTGATCTCTTATTACTAACTTCTCTCATTTCCCAGAATTAAAACACCTTCCTTAAAACTCCACTCTCTCCACCTTTACTACCTCTTTATATTCCAATTTCACACCCCTACATATCTCATACCTTCGTACCTTATACCATTTTTTTTTTCTTTCCACCTATCCTTCCCTTTTTCTTTTCCTAATACTCTACCTAATCTTCCCTAACTCACATATGTCTCCACACTTACCCACCATGTTGATATTCTTAGCATTATTGTCTACCACCCTTTATTCTTCTTACTTTCTTACCTCCTATGAACACCCTCTTAAAAAACATCCAGACTACATAGGTAAACAAACATCTATTATCCACACTTCTCTTACCACTTTCTTAAATTCTACCTCTACCCCCAGCTATCACCTTCCCCAATTCCATAGGCGCTCCCACCTTACCTATGCCTTACCCTCAAATAAAAAAATTAAACAACTAACCTTTCTTAAGAACTACTTCTTATCAAGACCTAAAACTCCTACCCTACTAGATGGTGACATTCACCCCAACCCTGGCCCTACTTATTCCTCCCATAAAGTATCTAGGCCAAACTGCAATAACACCCTACTTATAGGACATCTTAACATACGAAGTGTAAATAACAAAGTACCCTACTTACATGCCCTTTTAGATACTCACCACTTTGACATTTTGTGCCTCTCTGAAACTTGGCTTAAGCCAGCCACCAAAGACACTGAGATTACACCCCAGGGCTATAATATACTTAGGCTTGATCGTTCTAAACGTAAATGTGGTGGAGTGGCAATTCTTTTCAAGAATCATCTTAGCATCTCAACCATCCTGACCAATCCAACACAGGATGTTAGAGCAGAAGCAATCATTGCTAAACTTCAATTAAATGCTCAAAAAGCCCTTTATATCATATGCATGTATATATCACCAGGCAACAATATTCCAATCTTAGAAGACTTTCTCTGTTGGGTTTCCACTAACTACCCACAAGAAACTATTATTCTGGGTGACTTTAATATAGACTGGAATACAATTAATAATGAAAATCCCTCCTACCATATAAATCTACACAGTTTTACTCAATCCATTACCAATACAACAAGGATTCATAAACCCAGTAAGAAACAGAGTATCTTAGACTGGATACTTATAAACAAAGCCAATATCTCATATAAAGTAGGAACTATGCCAGATGACCTCAGTGACCACTGCCTTACCTATATCTCTAGAAAAAAGACTGACTATAAAACCTCCCCATCACTAAAACAATACGCTCTACCAAACACTTTCAAACTGACCTATTTCAAAGCGAACTCAAAACATGCAACTGGAACCTCTTGAAATCACTTCCACTTAATGAAGCAGTATCTCTCTTCAACTCAACCTTCCTTTCTATTCTGGATAAACATGCCCCTCAACGTTCTATTAGAATAAAAACTAAAATAGCCCCTTGGCTCTCAAAGGAAACAAAGAATTTAATTCATTCTAAGAATAAAGTTTGGGCCAAATGGAGACACCACAGAATCAACTCTGACTTTCTTCATTTTTGTAAACTTAGAAACCTCACAAAAAGCTATTATCTCTGACAAAAGAACTACTACTGTGAACTACAACAAAACCATTTCAACAATCCCAAACAATTCTGGTCTTCAATCAACAAACTACTTTCACCCGGAACAACTAAAACTCCCTCCCCTCTAAACGCTGACCCAGATACCCCTGACCATACTGCAAATGCTTTTAACTCCTTTTTCATAGAAACCATTCAATCTCTTGCTAAACAACTTAACACTAATAACTTCTACCCTCCAAATAAACTTGACTCCACACACAATTTCACTCTACAGCCCATCTCGACCTCTTTCATCTATAAGCTTATTCTCAAACTCAAACCTTGCACCCCCTCTGCTGACAATCTCCCTTCTCTCTTTCTTCAAAAGGCTGCTAAACAAATTTCTTACCCTATATCTATACTCATAAATAGGACTATCCAAGAGGGAACTATACCTGATATATGGAAAGTCTCTCATATCATCCCACTACATAAAGGTGGTAACTCTATCGACTACACAAACTTTAGACCCATTGCTCTTCTCTCACCTCTAGCTAAGATAATGGAAAAATGCATTCATCAGCAACTTGTACAGTATCTCTCTTTACACAACATTATAGCTAACAGCCAACATGGCTTCAGACCACACCATAGCACCTCAACTGCCCTCCTGTCCTTTGTTGATACCATCAACAACTCTCGCAACTCTAACCTTGTCACCTCTGCCCTTTTCATTGACCTTTCTAAAGCTTTTGACATGGTAAACCACTCTTCCCTTATTCACATCCTTGAATCCCTGTCATTTGACAACCTGGCTATAAAATGGTTTACTTCTTATCTAAGTAACAGACAACAAGCTGTTCTTTGGGACAACCATATCTCCTCCTTACTACCTGTTTCTATTGGAGTCCCACAAGGCTCCATTCTAGGGCCTCTTCTCTTCTCCCTTTACATAAACGATCTTAACACTGTAATCCCTCAGGCAACCTGCATCCAATATGCTGACGACTCTACTATTATCTGTTCAGCATCTACCTCTTCAGAGCTACTCTCTCTAACTCAAACTACCTTCAACACTGTAGAAACTTGGTTTACTAGACGTTACCTTCTCCTTAATGCTAAAAAAACTAAACTTCTCCTTTTCACTCCCACCAGTCGAACCTCCCCTTTAAATTTCAACATCTTGTCTAATGATACCACTGTCATAACTCCTGACACAACAACTAAACTGCTAGGTATAACCATTGATAACAATCTCACTTTTGATCAACACATCAATAACATCATTAAAACTGTTAACAAAAAAATAGGTTCTCTTTACCGTATTAAACCATTTCTTACACCTTCCTCCAGAGCTACTATCGCCCACTCCCATCTGATATCTACTCTCTTTACGCCTCACCCATTTTCAGTAACCTTAAGAAGGCTAACCTAAATAAACTAGCAACTTGTTACAATAGCATTGCCCGCTTTGCCACCAGTAACCCTTTCAGAACACATCACTGCCACAACCTACAACTCCTAGGCTGGCTTGAGCTTCAAAACTGTCTTATGATCTCACAACTTACTATTGCCCACAAGATACTTTACCATCCTGAAAACACCCCAATACTATCACAGCTGTTAGTCCCTTATAACAATCTTACCTCCCTTCGATCTTCTTCTAAACTCATGACCAAATCTGTAAAATCCCACAACTTAGCTGGAGACTCTCTGTTTGCTAATACTGTAGGTAGGACATGGAATCTACTACCCACAGATATCACTCTAACCTCCTCCTTACCACTCTTTAAACAAAAAATCAAGCAGTACTTCCAAAACCACTGGCTTTGTTCATGCAGGACTCTGACTAACCTTCAGCACATCTCCTACTCAACCTTAACTTTCTTTCATTAATTAATACCTATACTTACTATACTATACTACACTTACTATTTTCTTTGGTCTTGCCCTACTCCCCCTACTCAACCTTAACTTCACTCTTTGACTAATATCTATAGTTACTTTTTCTTTTCTCTTGCCCTGCTGTTCTCCTCTTATCCTCTGACTCACTCCTACTTTCTCTCCACCACCCTCTCAACTATCTCCCTAACTTGTCACTTTACTTGACTACTGTTTTCTCACTCTTTCCCTCTCTTGTATTTCTACATTAATTCCTTCACATCTCCTGCTTTACATCTCTCTCTTTGACATTTTTCTAAAACTTATAGCTAATCTGAGCTTTTTAATATCCACTTTTAATGACCTAGTACAATTTTAAATTTTTGCTTCTAGTGCCTTAGGTTTTTTTTGTGTTGTACTTATTACTAAATGTATATTGTTAGTATGCTTAAATTTTGTGTGGAGCTTTTCTCCCCGGGCCTCTACTGAAAATGGACATGTATCCAGCTAGACTAGCCCGGTTAACAAATGGAAAATAAAATAAATAAAATAAATATATTTACAGAAATATGTCCAACTTGAACCACAAATATCTAAAGATTCTTGGGACTTTTTGGCCAAAATCAATGACTTAAAATTTAGTAATGACTACAACTTCTTAACTATAGACGTAAAAGATCTTTATACATGTATTCCACATGTTGTAGCAATTGAATGGGTAGCCGATATAATGAGGAAGCATGGTGCCCCTATACTTGAAACTTCTCTGATTATGGAATTATTGGAAATAGTATTGATGAACAACTATTTCATGTTTGACAACAAATTTTACCTACAAAAAAACGGGCTGGCAATGGGCTCCCCATGTGGAGCTAGTGTGGCCAACCTGGTAATGGCTCAATGGGAGACTATGTTTGTGTTTGATTCAAAGGCTAATACGTACCAAGATGAAATGATTTATTACACCAGGTTTTTGGATGATGTGTTTATTCTTTTGAGAGGAGACGAGTTATTGGCATCCAACTTGGTTGATAAGTTTAATTCATCTACCACTTTTTTGAAATTTACCTATACTTTTCATGTGAACAACATTGCTTACCTTGATATTTCACTTAGTAAAAATTTGGAGTTAGGTTGTTTCACTTCTCAGATACATCGCAAGACTACCTACTCCAATTATTTTTTACATTTCTCAAGCTGTCACCCCTTCCACCAAAAAAGAGCGGTGGTAAAGGGTCAGTTGGTGAGGGCCGCACGAATATGTTCTTTGCAGTTAGACTTTGTCAACGAATGCAATCTGTTGAAGGGTATGTTCATGCACCGTGACTATCCTGAAAGTCTAATTGATGAATTGATCAAAGAAGTGGAATTTAAACGAGGTACTGATCGGCTTAGACCGATTTTAGCCGTTAAGAAACTTCCATTTACTGTACATACTGTAGAGGTACAAGCAATTATTAATGAGGAGGTAGGTTTGTGCACCAATGAAGAGGACAATGTCCAATTCACTTTCATTACATCATTTAATGTACTAACTAAACCTATAATTAGTATTATTAACAAGAATTGGAATTTATTTAGATGCAATAATAGTTTTCATTCCTTTTTCGGACCAAAACCAAGGGTTATCTTTACGAAGGGAAGAAATATTAAAAACCTGCTTGAGGCTTCTAAAAAGCCATTTTATAGGACAATTGGTATGTATAAATGTGAAGCATGTAAATTTTGTAAATACATGCATTGCACTAATCAATTTTCCATTGGTGGAAAAACCTTTAAATTGAAAGGTAAATTTAACTGTAACAGCAAATTTGTTGTTTATTTGGCTCACTGCTCATTTTGTCCCTCATTTTATGTGGGCAAAACTGAGCGATGCTTGAAAGAAAGGGTTTACGAACATCAGTATGCCATTTCACATAACAAAGACACCAATGCTCTAGCTAAGCATATCCAGCATTATCCCACACACAAGTTTGAATTTTTAGTTATAGATCAGTTTGTCCAGGATACTAGGGGTGGTCCTGCTTCATTTAAATTGGAGGAATTAGAGGTCTTGTGGCAGATTAGGCTTAATGCCTTTAACCACCCTGGCCTAAATGAGGCTTGTTCCATTTCCTGTTTATTGAAACTTAGAAGTTTGAAAAGATAAGGCCTAGTGGGTTTAGAACTACATTCATATGTATGTTCACTTGGTTTAGTTGTAAATTTATATATACTCAAGTTCAAACTGTTTTCAGATGTTATCTTTTGTGTATTAAGTTGTATTTTTGAATCTTTATTTATGTTTATGTAGTGCTTTATAAAGAATTAGGAGTTTATTCATATATATATATTTTTTTTTAAAACATTTTTAAATGTTTGAAGTACTATAGCTTTAAAACTCAATTAATTAATCAATCAATTTAATTTCCCGCACTTTTGTGTTTAAATATGGGAGTCTGTTTGGATGTATTACTTTCTGAAGAAGTTTGGAATCTCAAACGAAAAGCGCTTAAAAGTTGGTTTTTACCTTTTACCTTGTGTCTGTAAAGTTGTTTTTTTACCTTGCACCTGTCCTGTGCAATAAATCCAGAGTGGAGAGGAGTCGCTTGTCATTTTTGTTTTTTCCATGTAAAATGGATACCACGCAACCATTTGGGTGCTGCACATTGATACCACACACCCATTTGGGTGCTGCACATTAATGCCACACGCCCATTAGGCTGCTGCACATTGGCACCAAACACCCATTACACTGCTGGACATTGCTAACACACACCCTTAGGCTTCTGCACACTGATACCACACACCCATTAGGGTGCTGCACACGGATACCACACACCCATTAGGCTGCTGCATGTTGATACCACACACTCATTACACTGCTGCACATTGATAACACACACCCATAAGGCTTCTGCACATTGATATCACACACTCAATAGGCTGCTGCACACTGATACTGCACAAACATTTGGGTGCTGCACACTATCACACACCCATCAGGCTGATGTACACTTATAGCACACACCATTATCCTGCTGCACAGTGATACCACACACCCATTAGGCTGCTGCACACTGACACCACCCATCCATTAGGCTGCTGCACACTGACACCACACACCCATTAGGATGCTGCACACTGATATACTCATTAGGCTGCTGCACATTCATATCACACACCCATTCAGCTGCTGCACACTTATACCACTCACCCATTACGATGATGCACACTGATACCACACACTCATTAGGTTGCTGCACAATGATGCCACACATCCATTAGGCTGCTGCATACTGACACCACACACTCATTAGGCTGCTGCACACTGATACCACACCCATTAGGCTGCTGCACACTCATATCACACACCCATTAGGCTGCTGAACATTGATACCATACTCCCATTAGGCTGCTGGACATTGACACCACACACTCATTAGCCTGATGCACACTGATACTATACACCTATTAGTCTGCTGCACATTGATACCACACACCCATTAGGCTGCTGCAGATTGATACCACATACCCATTAGGCGATGCACACTGATACCACACACCCATTTGTATGCCGCACACTGATACCGCACACCCATTAGGTGTCTGCACACTGGACATTGACACCACACATCCATTAGGCTGCTGCACACTGATACCACATGCCCATTAGGGTGCTGTACACTGATGCCACACACCCATTAAGCTGCTGCACATTGATAACAAACACCCATTAGGCTGCCACACACTGATACCACACACCCATTAGGGTGCTGTACACTGATGCCACACACCCATTAGGCTGCTGCACATTGATAACAAACACCCATTAGGCTGCCACACACTGATAACACACACGCATTAGACTTCTGCACACTGATACCACACAACCATTAGGGTGATGCACGTTGATACCACACACCTATTAGGCTGCTGTACATTGGTAACACACACCCATTAGGCTTCTGCACATTGATATCATACAGCCATTGGGCTGCTGAACACTGATACTGCCCACACATTTGGGTGTTGCACACTGATATCACACACCCATTATGCTGCTGCACAGTGATACCACAGACCCATTATGCTGCTGCACACTGACACCACACACCCATTAGGCTGCTGCACACTGATGCCACACACCCATTAGGATGCTGCACACTGATACCACACACTCATTAGGCTGCTGCACACTGATACAATACACCCATTCAGGTGCTGCACACTAATACCACACACTCGTTTGGATGCTGCACACTGATACCACACACCCATTAGGTTGCTGCACAATGATACCACACACACATTAGGCTGCTTGCATACTGACACCACACACTCATTTGGCTGCTGCATGCTGACACCACACAGGCATTAGGCTGCTGCACACTGATACCACACCCATTAGGCTGCTGCACATTCATACCACACACCCTTTAGGGTACTGCACACTGATATCACACACCCATTGGGCTGCTGCCCACTGATACCACACACCCATTAGGCTGATGCACATTGATACCACACACCCATTTCGCTGATGCACACTGATACCACACACCCATTTGGGTGCTGCATACTGATACTACACACCCATTAGGCTGTTGCACACTGATACCACACACCCATTAGGGTGCTGTACTCTGATACCACACACCCATTAGGCTGCTGCACATTGATACAACACCCCCATTGGGGCGATGCACATTGATATCACACACCCATTAGGCTGTTTCACAATGATAACACACACCCATTAGGCTTCTGCACATTGATATCACACACCCATAAGGCTGCTGCATACTGATAATGCACACACATTTGGGTGCTGCACATTGATATCACACACCCAAGAAGGCTACTGCATACTGACATCACACACTCATTTGGCTGCTGCACGCTGACACCACACAGGCATTAGGCTGCTGCACACTGATACCACACCCATTAGGCTGCTGCACATTCATACCACACACCCTTTAGGGTACTGCACACTGATATCACACACCCATTGGGCTGCTGCACACTGATACCACACACCCATTAGGCTGATGCACATTGATACCACACACACATTTCGCTGATGCACACTGATACCACACACCCATTTGGGTGCTGCATACTGATACTACACACCCATTAGGCTGTTGCACACTGATACCACACACCCATTAGGGTGCTGTACTCTGATACCACACACCCATTAGGCTGCTGCACATTGATACAACACCCCCATTGGGGCGATGCACGTTGATATCACACACCCATTAGGCTGTTTCACATTGATAACACACACCCATTAGGCTTCTGCACATTGATATCACACACCCATAAGGCTGCTGCATACTGATAATGCACACACATTTGGGTGCTGCACATTGATATCACACACCCAAGAAGGCTACTGCACACTGATAATGCACACACATTTGGGTGCTGCACACTATCACACACCCATTTGGCTGATGCACACTCATATCACACACCCATTAGGCTGCTGCACACTGACACCACACACCCATTAGGATGCTGCACACTTATACCACTCACCCATGAGGATGCTGCACACTGATACCACACACCCATTAGGTTGCTGCACAATGATACCACACATCCTTTAGGCTGCTGCATACTGACACCACACACTCATTAGGCTGCTGCATACTGACACCACACACCCATTAGGCTGCTGCACACTGAAACCACACCCATTAGGCTGGCACAAACTGATACCGCACACCAATTAGGCTGCTGCACACTCATATCACACACCCATTAGGCTGCTGAACACTGATGCCATACTCCCATTAGGCTGCTGGACATTGACACCCCACACATTAGCCTGATGCACACTGATACTATACAGCCATTAGTCTGCTGCACATTGATACCGCACACCCATTAGGTTGCTGCAGATTGATACCACACACCCATTAGGCTGATGCACACTGATACCAAACACGCATTTGGGTGCTGCACACTGATACCACACACCCATTAGGTGTCTGCACATTGATAACACACACCCATTAGGCTGCTGGACATTGACACCACACACCCATTAGGCTGCTGCACACTGATACCACACACCCATTAGGGTGCTGCACATTGATACCACACACCCATTAGGCTGCTGCACACTGATGCCACACACCCATTAGGATGCTGCACACTGATACCACACACTCATTAGGCTGCTGCACACTGATACAATACACCCATTCAAGTGCTGCACACTAATACCACACACTCGTTTGGATGCTGCACACTGATACCACACACCCATTAGGTTGCTGCACAATGATACCACACACACATTAGGCTGCTTGCATACTGACACCACACACTCATTTGGCTGCTGCACGCTGACACCACACAGGCATTAGGCTGCTGCACACTGATACCACACCCATTAGGCTGCTGCACATTCATACCACACACTCTTTAGGGTGCTGCACACTGATACCACACACCCATTGGGCTGCTGCACACTGATACCACACATCCATTAGGCTGATGCACATTGATACCACACACCCATTTCGCTGATGCACACATACCACACACCCATTTGGGTGCTGCATACTGATACTACACACCCATTAGGCTGTTGCACACTGATACCACACACCCATTTGGGTGCTGTACTCTGATACCACACACCCATTAGGCTGCTGCACATTGATACAACACCCCCATTGGGGCGATGCACGTTGATATCACACACCCATTAGGCTGTTTCACATTGATAACACACACCCATTAGGCTTCTGCACATTGATATCACACACCCATAAGGCTGCTGCATACTGATAATGCACACACATTTGGGTGCTGCACATTGATATCACATACCCAAGAAGGCTACTGCACACTGATAATGCACACACATTTGGGTGCTGCACACTATCACACACCCATTTGGCTGATGCACACTCATATCACACACCCATTAGGCTGCTGCACACTGACACCACACACTCATTAGGATGCTGCACACTTATACCACTCACCCATGAGGATGCTGCACACTGATACCACACACCCATTAGGTTGCTGCACAATGATACCACACATCCTTTAGGCTGCTGCATACTGACACCACACACTCATTAGGCTGCTGCATACTGACACCACACACCCATTAGGCTGCTGCACACTGATACCACACCCATTAGGCTGGCACAAACTGATACCGCACACTAATTAGGCTGCTGCACACTCATATCACACACCCATTAGGCTGCTGAACACTGATGCCATACTCCCATTAGGCTGCTGGACATTGACACCACACACTCATTAGCCTGATGCACACTGATACTATACAGCCATTAGTCTGCTGCACATTGATACCGCACACCCATTAGGTTGCTGCAGATTGATACCACACACCCATTAGGCTGATGCACACTGATACCAAACACCCATTTGGGTGCTGCACACTGATACCACACACCCATTAGGTGTCTGCACATTGATAACACACACCCATTAGGCTGCTGGACATTGACACCACACACCCATTAGGCTGCTGCACACTGATACCACACACCCATTAGGGTGCTGTACACTGATGCCACACACCCATTAGGCTACTGCACATTGATACCACACACCCATTAGGCTGCTGTACATTGATAACACACACCCATTAGGCTTCTGCACATTGATATCACACAGCCATTAGGCTGCTGCACACTGATACTGCTCACACATGTGGGTGTTGCACACTGATATCACACACCCATTATGCTGCTGCACTGTGATATCACAGACCCATTATGCTGCTGCACACTGATACCACACACCCATTAGGCTGCTACACACTGACACCACACAGCCATTAGGCTGCTGCACACTGATACTACACACACATTTGGGTGTTGCACACTGATATCACACACCCATTCTGCTCCTGCACAGTAATACTACACACCCGTTATGCTGCTGCACACTGATACCACACCCATTAGGCTGCTGCACACTGACATCGCACACCATTTAGGGTGCTGCACACTGTTAACACACACACCCATTAAGCTGCTGCACATTGATACCACACATCCATTACGCTGCTGCACATTGATACCACACACCCATTTGGCTGATCAAACAGATTGTTGGAGAAGCACCACGCTTCTTGTTTAGGAATAAAAGTAACTTAAAAAGATTATTATGTTACCCAAAAGCTGATAGACATTTGAATATGTCAGGAATATGTTAGGATATACAAAACCATGTGGTCATTGCAATTTTTGTTCATTTATTGATAGTAGCACGCAGTTCTTTCATCCTGATTTGTGTAAAATATTTTATATGAAAGCTGACGCAGATTGCATGACTGCTCATGTAGTATACCTAGCTGTCTGTAAAATTTATTCCTCTTTCTATGTGGGCAAAATCAATCGCCCACTCCGTGATAGAATGAGAGAACACAGCTATCATATTAGGAAAGGTACTATACATAATGCCTTGGCTAAGCATGTGCTCCAACATGGTAATGATCATGAGTTCTTATTTAGAGTATTAGAAGTGATTATACCAGACAAAAGAGGTGGTAATATTATGTCTTATACTGAAGGGAAAGAAAGTGGCTGGATTATTTTATTGAGGGCTGACAAGGGCTCAGGGTTGAACGAAAGAGCATCAATTAAACCCAACTTAAGACAGCGCAGACATATTAAATAAAATAAAATATATTAAATAAAATAAAATAAATTATCAATTATATTTCTTATATTCATTGACATTACATACACATGTCTATATACATTCTTATTTCTATTTTGTAAGTTCATTTATTTTATTTATTATTTTTTATATTCAATAGTTTAGGAATGCTGTTTTAAATAGTTAGGCAGTTTTAAATAATTATGTATTTTTAGCGTAATTAATGTATTCCTTGTGATTGGTCAGTTTTTTGTAATTGGTTAATCAATTCTGTATTTAAATAATGTACTCTTTGTAAAAACTACTTGGATCTGAAGAAGCTATTTTTAGTGAAAGCTCTCATCCGTTGCAATAAATACTTGCGATTTTACGTTCCTGGATTGCATTTACCTGCTTAGCAGCTATCTTGACTTTCACATACTAGTTACTTGCAATTTTACGTTCCTGGATTGTGTCCTTACTTTTGCTCTTGTTTTAGTGCTTACGTGAATTTTAAAATAATTTGTTTGGAGAACAAGAACATTTACCTGCTTAGCAGCTATCTTGACTTTCACATATTCTTAACTTGAATATGGTCTTAACTGCTTTAACAAAAAGCGAAGGCTTTACAACTGCCTCAAATCAAATATGTAGGTTCATTACACTGTCACCATATATTGAACATCACTGTGCCATACAGCAAAAGTTTAAGTCATTTCAAATAAAATAAAGTTGAAATCTTCTCTTGGTTTATGTAAAAAATGCTCCATCAATAGGCTTAGGTTACACATCTCCAGTGCCTCAGTGCTCCAACGAATGCAAACAAAACTGTTGAGTAGAAAATACTCCTTATCCATCCTAAGCACTAAACTATCCTACTGTAAAAAGTTTAATATCATACTCAGACTTCTGTTTCAAATTTAAAATGTATTTCTTCAAAGAAACTCACTTTAAATGCATTACATCTGATAATATAACCTAAAATCCTGCTCATACTTCATAGTTAAATTACATATCTACAAAATACAATTTAACAATTATGCTTTCTGTGGACAAAGATTGAAATTTGTCCTGTCTTACTGTAAATACATTATGTCATTACCTTTTATTCCCTTATATGTCTCACTTCATAGAATACAATACATTTGTAAATATTAACTGTTGAGAGTAAATTATTACTTCTGTCTCTCTCTCTCTCTCTATATATATATATATATATATATATTAGGTAGAATGCCTTCTTGTCTGCATTTTGCTTCAGTAAGTTCAGTATTTGGCTGTAACAATTTCATTATTTCTTTCAATTTTTACAGGCAAAAAATGATCCATTATGATTAGTGCTCCATCCCTGTAAACACATCTAAACAAATAAATAAAAAGGTCAACTAAACCCATGGTGCAGATCAGATATGAGATGTCAAAACCATTGACGGTACCAGAATTCACATGACAGTCTCAGCATCATAGTAAAACTAGATTAAACAAATGAACAGGAATTGAAATCAACAACTTCATCAACAATGAAGAGTAAACCAGGAAGGAATGTGTTGCTAATGTTTGTTTTGGAGATGGTTATCCCTGATGCCTGTATGATAGCCCACTACTTCTTTTGGCTTTCCCCGGTTAGGGGTTGCCACAGCGGATCACCTGTCTGCTCATGACTGGCAGTGGAATTTTACAGTGTTGAGTTGCCAGCCTGGCGCCCAACCTTCCACAGAAGGCAAACACATGCAAACACTCATGCCTAGGGCCAATTTAGAGTGTCTAATCCACCTACAGCATGTCTTTGGGATGTGGGAGGAAACCAGAGCACCCGGAGGAAACCCACGCGACCACAGGGAGGACATGCAGACTCTGCACAGAAGGCACCCCAGCCGAGAATCGAACCGGAGAACCTCTTGCTGTGAGGTGGCAACGGTAACCGCTGCACCACCGTGGCCGTCCGCCTGTATGATAGCCCACTCATTTACTGAATTCAGAATCAGCAGCTATAGGGTACCAAAAATACTAAAAATGGCCGTTCGTTGTTGACATTTGGCAGTAATTTCAGCTAGCTATGTGAAGATATATGTGAATCCTGATTTGTAGTTACAACATAGCACATGAAGATAAGAATAGATTCACTGGCATCCAGTTTGTCACTGATCCAATCATTGGAATGAAAGATAGTGAGATTTATGCTGCTTACTGAGTGAAATAAAATAGCTGCAGATGTTTTTTTCTTTCTACATAGCACTGACTAAAGTGATTCTGCTTCTTCTCTCCTAGCTGTGAGTAACTAATTAGTAACTAAGGAACTCATGTATGATTAAAATGATTAGCAGAACAGTGAGTTTATAAACTAGGCTAATATTGGACATATATAGAGAGATATAAGTTTTGTGGGACCCATGCTTATAATTTAGGCTTTTTACTCATACAGTACTGAAAACACTGTTACTGGGTGTCTATTTTTGAGTATGCTATGCTTTCGTGTTACCCAGGTCTACCATTCATATATCTTGTATGTGTCCCCTAAGCATCTACACTGGTACTGCATTGCAGCTAGTATTCTGTACAGAAACTACCTTAGATATCTCCTGTTGCCTCGTTTGTCTATAACACATAATATAAAATTGCTGTGGGTTTCATTCAGATGCTTTAATACATACAAACACATCAGGATGGATAGTAGCATCTTTAAATATGAGCAAACTAGTTAACAGACAGACATTACATGCATACATGTTACATCTTAACAGCTAACTACAAAATGGCAGTTAGGCTCGCACATGCTCAGTTTTTATACACTTGTGCAAGCCCTTGGATAGATTCTTGAACGCATATACACACATGTTGATCTACTTCACCCATCTGAATTCTAGGGATTCATGGGATTATAATGATGTCTACCCCTCTTTTTCCTATCTTTCTTGCATTATGCACATTGAGGTCATGTAAGGACTGCCGAATGCTCACTGATAATCCCTTATGATTACCAGACATCTGTGAGATGTGTAAAGACATACAACAGCTGGAGACAAACCTCTCACTTCACTCATACCCAGGTTGCCAGTACTCATTACACACCTATGCCAGCACTTCACAATATTAACACCAAACTCACACATGCTGACGGATAATAACATCCTTCCTAAAGCCTCCTAAGCTTCCAAGACAGTGTATTAATGTTCTTACATGTAAGTGGCAAAATCATTCACCCACCAAATATACTGCTGTTACCACTACAAGCAAGGGTCACCAAAGCAGCATGCTGAACCCCTTTAGAGTTTAAAGCATATTACTACACATTAAAACATTCCTGTTATTGGTGACTCAATGGTCAGATATACTGATGCACTTCTCATCAAACATCTTTCAGGTATCAAAATTTGCAGGTCCAGCAAGACTCTAAGATCTCTTCTCCCATAGCATGTATATGACCTAGTCATTGTACATATAAGACTGAATGACCTTTAGTGCTCCAGTTTGGATGATATGAAGAGTGACATGACTAAGCTCCATGTATCTCAGGCAGATAAGAAATAGTGTTGAGAAGTATCCTGTCATCAGTTATGGGGGGGGGGGGGGCTAGCATGTGACCATAGTGCTTATGTTTTAGGCAAAGTCTGTCTCCTAGATCTACCAACCTTGCAGTTTAAAATAAGGCCTATATTAATATAGTACTGCTCAACACTAGAAACCTAAAAGAAAAAAACAAATGCTCTTGAGGTCAAAACACAGACATGTATCACTACAGAAATATGATTCCAGTGTAATAACAATGCACCTTGTCTATATGGTTTAACAGAATAACACTCTTTTACTTTAGACTGTCTCATGAGAATGATGGTGTCTCTGGTAGGGGCCATATGTATTTTTATTCCAAAACAATTTTTCCTCTCGTATAGCTAGAAAGACAATTTCCTGGAACTTCTTCATATTCTGCTAACTACATGGAAGCCCACCTTCCATATAATGGGCAGTTATAAAAGCCTCTCTATGATTCCTGCAGTTTGTGAAACCTACTTCAGCAAAGGTGAATCTCTTAACTATTGAACCTTACACAATCAGCCTGTGTGATTTCAGCTATCTGTCTGTAAATCAGCTAAGATGCACAACAAAAAATTTGCACAACAGTTCATGGTCACAACCAGCTTTTTCAACCAATTAATGCTCTACCCTCTCACAGGCTCAAGTCTTCTAGATCTGGTTCTTACAAAGATGACATTATGATGCATGTTACCTGTAATTTTTCATCTTTGGTCAAATATGATCACTGTGCTTTAGTATTCTCTATGAGATACAAGCCTAAGATACCCTAAAATCCCACTGTCTTCAAAGACTTCTCCGAAGGTTAACTTCCTAGCATTAGCTTCCAACTTAATAAGATTTGAAAGCCTGCCACACCAAAAGGACCCCATAGCTAAAATTATTGCGTATACCATTGATTTCTATTTCCATCCAAACTCCTTCACTGAAGCTTCTGTTCTCATTTCACCCAGATACAAAACAGTTTATGTGGGAGGTTGGTGTAATAGTTAAGGTGCTTACCTTATAGACACAAGGTGCAGGGTTTGATTCTTACAGGGGTAATTAGCTAGGCTTAAAATGGCCCACAATGGCAGTTAGCCTAGTACTAACCTATGAACCATAAGTTCAAAAACAAAACCTTTTGATGGAATCTTAGTATCAACAAACTCTACAACAAGAGGAAAAAAATCTTAGCAATATGATGTAAATCTAAATCTCCTCACTCAAAAAACAAGCTCAAGAGGTTAAGAGAACTAAGGCAAAATACCTTTAAATCTAAGCATGGTTGGTTAACAGTCAGGAACCACTCAATCAGGGTTGATGACACACTTGTTTTCAAAAACTTTGCTTCCAGTACTGTTTCTCTGGGCTCTAATTACTGTTATTTAGCATATCTCTTGATGATGTCACCGCTGACAAATCTTAGATATGAGCTCATTCAGCTACAAAGAGTGTTTATTATTATTCCCTTATAGTTGGGGAAATAGGTAAATTGCAGGGGCTAGGCTCCTAAGGGCCTTAATTCATTGCCTACTCTCTCTCTCTATATATATATATATATATATATATATATATGTATGTGTGTGTGTGTGTGTGTGTGTGTATAGAGAGAGATGTGTGTGTGTGTGTGTGTATAGAGAGAGATGTGTGTGTGTGTGTGTGTGTGTGTGTGTGTGTGTGTGTGGATCACCTTGTACGCTCATGATTGGCAGTGGAGTTTTACGGTGTCGAGATGCCAGCTCGGTGCCCAATCTTCCACGGAAGGCACACACGCATGCACTCATGCTTAGGGCCAATTTTAGCATGTCCAATATGTATGTATATATATATATATATATATATATATATATATATATATATATATATATACACACACACACACACACACACACACACACACACACACACACACACACACACACACACACGTACACACATGGATCTTCCCAAAAGTATTGAGACAGACAGCAAAAGGCTGATGTGAGAAATGTCAACCAATAATTCAAGAAAATAAATGAATCGCAATTGAGGCATGCTCTGAGATTATGCCACAGAGCATGCCCCTTACACCAGTCAATCCTCACACCTTTGAAATTACATATACCAACTCTGTGCTCTTTCAACCTGAAACTTGGTCTTTATCAGAATAAATACATTTCCCACTAACAGCCCTTTAAAACTCCTCAACATGATCACATGATCAAATAAGATGTGACCAAATCATTTATATTTATTTTCTTATTTCTATTTCTTTTGTGCATTTATTTTCACAGTAGTTAATTTTGTTTCTAGAAATTTTAATTACAACAAAGAACAACAACAGAGTTTTTAGAAATTAAATGGCAGATTGTTTTGAATGCTTATATAAGTCCAGGACTTAATGGAATAGTTAAATTATTCAGCAGTACTAAAACAATAGAAATAAAAAATTAAATGATTTGTTCACGTTATTTGATCATGTGATGCTGTTGATGAGTTTAAAAGGGTTGTTAGTGGGAAAGTTAGTTATTCTGATGAACACACAGTTTCAGGTCTAAAGTGCTAAATGTTTCGGTTCAGTTTATTTTACTAAATCAAGTTTTAGTCACACTAGCAATTCATTGTGTTTTGGTTGTTCTTTTTTCATTGTAGGTTCCTTTCAACCTTTCACACTCTGTTTGGGGATTTTTGATTGAACTCTGAAATCTCACAGTACTGCAGAAAGGGCAAATCACCAGTCTTATAAAAATGCAGTTTATTATATTCACATAAAATTAAAAGCAAGCTCTTTCAAGCAAAATAAGGTCTTTAGTTAAACCAAAAGCACATCAAGTACTTTTAATTGCTTTATACTCAGTCTCCCTTTTGGGAGGTCTGTCTATACTCCTCTCCCAGGAACAATTTCCAGTTTCTTCTTTTAGATTTTACTTCATTGTGGGTGATGGTGTCCAGAGCACTGTCTCTATAAGAGGCAAATTCCTATTTCATAAAAGGGAAAATGCTAACTGGTTGGTTTTTTTCAGTCTTAATTTTTATATTAATTAAATGAACAAAGGCATCAGTGAAATATGGGAAAATACTGAAAAAACAAATTTAATGAGCAATCAGTTTCATCATAAAATTACTTCTTTAGACACAAAATTCATTAACTAACTAGGTACATATAAGGCCACAATGAAAGTCACATGATCATTCTCAACCAAGCAAACAAATCACTTTAAAAAACTGTTAAATGTACATTACAATTTATAAAAAATTCAAAAAGTTAATTTCAACCTTTCCTTTTTCAACACACACTTAAATGTACATGATCATTTAAACATTTCTCTGCAACTGCATTCAAAAGCAATTGCCATTCAAACTCCTTAATGTCCAGTAAATTCTCAGCATCTTCTTCCCAGTATCAAGTTCAATGCAATTTAACACATAAATCAGAAACTTTTTAAAGTCTACATTTTTTGTGTACCTTAAAAAAAACTTGTTTTTTATTCTTGCTTTTGATAGCATACATATTCATAAATCCTCTGCTTGAATTTCCTTGTTCTTCTATCAGTATAAATAAAGACTGACAGGCCATACACTCAAGCAGCATATACCCCATTGTGAGTCTCCCAATTAAAGTATCTTGGAGGGGAATCTGTAACATCTGTATTGTCACAATGGAAAAAAGGACTATTTACTATAAATCTACAATACTTGCACTTGTTGCACCCATATGTTCTCTTTTTAGCTACAACTTCTTTACAATTATTGTCCCTTATAAACACGTCTTTCAAATTGTTAGCTCTTTTATTAATAAAAACAGGTCAGCCACCAACCAATGAGTATATCTCATTGTCACCAGTCAAAATCTTCCAATGCTCATTAATAATAGATTTAATCATATTACTGTCAATGGTGTATGTCAAAACCATCATCATTTTAAATAATCCACTTTTACCTCTATCATCACTATACAAAATACTATAATTACCAACCCCATTATCTGGGTAGGGTGTATACACATCCTATCTACCCCTAATTACTTCACTTATTACCCCATCTGCTAACTCTTTGGGATATCCTCTCTCAATACATTTGCTTGTCATATCTAAAATATTCTGCCTAAATGATACATCATGCCTGGTCAGTCTACTGACCCTAATCATTTGTCCTTTTACTACATCTGACTTGAGAAATATGGGATGCATACTCCAATATTGTAAATAACTGTTACTAGCCACCTCCATTCTAAAAATCCTGGTGGCTACTCTATAATTTCCATATTTTTACTTATCAAGATGTCTAAAAAAACAATGGACAACCTATTTACATTAAAAGTAAACTTTAAGGATTTGTAATACTACTGAGATATTTTTGAAACTCTGTTAACATGTTCAACTCTCTTGTCCAAATAAAAATCACTTCATCAATAAATCACAAATATTTCATATCAAAAACAAAAAATATACTATTGTGCACAGAGTCCTTCTTCTTGTGCCAATAAAATATTGACATAATTGGGTGTCATAGCCATAATCATAGCTATAACTTGTATTTCTTGACAACACCTTTTTCCAAACACAGAACAGTTGCAATCCAAAACTACTTCATATGTACCACTTATAAATGCTAATTCTTTTTGAGTAAAATTTGAAGATGTGACTGTTTTCTTTAAACTACACTAAACTCAAATGTGTTGGTATTATGGTGCCTAAACTACATATGATACTTGTAAAAAAAAAATCATGACTTCTAATAATATTTTGTAATTTATGAATATAATCATCTCAATCTAAGACAAATAATTTTATTTCCTTTACCATTGATTTAAGTCTCCACTCAATATATATAGCTAATGGTTGATCTTAGAGTCAGTTGAAGAGATAATAGGTCTCAAAGGATGATCTAATTTATTCTTATGAGGCTTGGGAATACCAAAAATAACCCCAATTCTTGAAAATTCTACTTTAAATGTAGCCCCCAATTTTCTTCACATAAAACACCATCATAAGACCAGTCTAAAATGTCAATAACCTAGTATCCATTAAACCAAAAGATCTATCTACCTCTCTATAAAACTTATTGTCACTTATTAAAACCATCATTTGCTTATTATAAATCTTCTACACCTACCAAAATCACTGCCCCTCCCTTACCGGCTTTCATAATTCATAATGGCTTGCCATTTGGCAATGATTTTAAAGACTTTTTTTCACTGTAAGTCAAATTATAAAACCTAATATCACAAGGTTGTGGCAAAGCCTTTCTGATATATTTTATATGCTTTTTCAAAGGCTTCAGCTACACCAGGACACAGAGGTAAAAAGGTAATAGCTTTTCCCCCCAAAAATTATTAATGCAAGGGTTGTTGAAAAAAATTATTTTACATAAAAAGTATTAATTTTTCTAATGTAAAATTTTAATGGTATCAAGGTGTCTGCAATTGAAGCTGTCCTAGCAGGACCATAATCAAAACCCCCTTTCAGCAGATTAATTTCATCATTCATCAAAGTTTACAAGACACATTTTATATTTTAAAATCATTATTATTGTTTGTACTCACTTCATTAATGTCCAGTAATAATTGTTCTGATTCTAAAATGTCATACATCTCTGCATCCTTGTTTGGTACAATCTCTATTTATAAATTACAAAATATTGTTACAAGTCATGATTTTTTTTTGTTACAGGTACCTGTTTTTATTAATAAAAGAGCTAACAATTTGAAAGACATGTTTCAAAGGGAGAATAAATGTAAAGAAAGTGTAGCTAAAAATGAACATATGGGTGCAACAAGTGCCGGTATTGCAGACTTACAGCAAATAGTCCTTTCTTCCATTATGCCAATACAGATGCTAAATATTTCCCTCCAAAATACTATAATTGGGAGACGCTCAGTATGGTATATGCAGCTGATTGTATACACTTTCAGTATTTTTATATCGGTAGAACAATGAGGAAAGTCAAATGGAGAATTTATGAACATATGTATGCTATCAAAAGCAAGAATAAAACAAATGCTTTGTTTAGGCACATACAAATTTAGAGATTTTAAAAAGTTTCTGTTTTATGTATTAGATTTTACTGAACCTGATATTAAGGGTGGATATGCTGAGAATTTGCTAGACTTGCTTTTGAATGCAACTGCAGAAAAATGTTTAAATAATCATATAAATTATGTGTATGTTCAAAAAGGAAAACTTGAAAAAAGCTTTTTGAATTTTTATAAATATTAATGTACAGTAGTTTAAAACAATGTGCTTAGTTGGTTGAGAATGATCATGTGATTTTCACTGTGGTTTTAAATGTATCTAGTTAATTAATTCTAAGTCTGAAAAGGATATTTTATGACAAAAGCACTTACTCATTAAATTTGTTTTTCAATATTTTCCTCACTTTTCACTTTTTTTATTTATTTTTCATGTTTCCTCCAAGTGTTGGTTCCCTCTGTTGCTTTTGTTTTTTGCCATTTTTATATTATAATCAATAGCTCATGAAAAAAAAAATCTCAATAATAAGCTAGGTACATTTTTATTCTTAAAGAAGGGTTACCACCCTTTTCTGTATATGAAACCAGAGCAAAGCCACATCCCTTGTACCACCCTGAACCCCACCTAACCCTTCCCCTTTCCACTCCCACTCCTCCCGTCTCATGCACATTTTGTGAAGTGATAGGCATGTCAGGTGGAGACAGGACAACTTCTTTTCCTCGTCTCAGATCCAATTGCATTGCATCAGCAATGCTTTTCTTTAAAAAGTGCACCTGGAGATTTAACAAACTTTGGCATTCTGTTTGCTTTTAAGCAAAATGCTGGAGTTTGTACAGTATCTTCTGAACTACTTTAAAAATCACTCTGATTTCTGGATTACCTGTTAAAAATGTCTGGGTATCAATGCTATCTTAAACAGACAAAGTGTAACTTAATAGAAACACTACTCATTTCAGTAGCATAGCTGACTCAACTAGCACCCTGTGCTGGTACCATGACATAGCACTCTACCCCCTCTGCTCATCAGATGATGATCCTTTTTCTTTTAAAGTGTAACAAACTGCTTGCTACAAATGTAGTAAGTAGTTGTTACATTTTATACCCTGCACAGAAAACAAAAGCACTCCAGTTTCAGGTACAAAAAAAAAAAAAATATATATATATATATATATATATATATATATAATTTATTTTTACTTTTAAGCTGTAGCAAACTGCTTGCTGAAATGTAGCAAGTAGTTGCTAGAGTTTAGACCACACATGTAGCATTCCAGCCCTCAGGTTTGACAATTGCAATATTAAAAGCTGATATTGCACTAAAGAGTGATGTAGAATTGTGGTGATGGATTGGATGGCCATTTTGCATCCCCTAACACATTGTGCCCAGTGGAGCTGCCCCCCTTTGCCCTGCCCTAGCTATACTACAGTCTTAAAGAAACATCACTCAATTTATAGTGAACTTTGTATAACACTGCTGTCTGCTTATGTTTGAATACATCCTCTGAAACTAGCGTTTGGAATAAGAAATAAAAAATTAATCCAGCAAGACCTGAACGCAAACTCGCTACCACTCGTAACAATGTTGCCAACAGCAAATTATGTTGCCAACAGCAAATTACGTGAATCCAACACCACAATGTAGAAAAAACAAATTTAATATAAAAAGGTTAAGCGCTTTCACTCGCAGATAGCGAGCTTCATCAGAACAATGATACAGCAAGTGAAAAAACATTTAAATAGTCAATTTTTGGCGCAAAATAGTCTTAAAGCTGTATACATAAAATATCTTACCTATCCACATTTATATTCATTAAATTTACTGTTGTAATAAAAATGCATAAAAATGCATATTGTGTTTCAGTGACATTAAATTAACTATATCATACACTCTAAGTAACATAAAATATATATGATTATAAAAATAAATAAGTTTCTCTATTAGTGAATACTTTAACTATCTAGCTCCAATATGGGTTTGACAGAAATAAATTCATTCAGTCCTGGTGGCATCATAGCGTCAGTTAACAATTGCCACGAAAACTCTCTATAAGCTAAAAATTTCTTGATGTTACCACCTCTGGGATTCGTTGTAACAATTTCTAATATTCCAAATTTAAAACAATGTTCATCACCCTGATTCATTATATGCTTGTAAAGTGCATTTTTTGTGTCCTTAGTCCTAATACTATACAAATGTGAATAAATTATTTTTTTAAATTTTCTCTCAGTCTTTCCTGTATAATAGGATGGACATGACATACATTTGGCAAGGTAAACAAGCATACTGGTATTACAATTACCGTGTTTGAAATTAATTTTAGTTTTGTTGATGTTATTCAAAATAATATATTTCTCCTCATTTATCATAAAGCATTGATGGCATGCTCCGCATTTAACAGTATGTCCAAGTTCCTTCCTCGTACCTTTTATACCATGTTCAAGTAGTTGTAAAAATGTGTAGAAACAGGCAACCTGATGTCCAGATAGTCGATACTAACCACAGGAAACAAAGTCCAAGTTTCTTCTTTACTCAGATAACAGGAAGTGAAAGATAATTTAATGGAGTTTTATGATTATTCATGATTTTATTCATTATTTTTATTGAGTCAAATTAGTGCAGGAAGTGCAATTATGTGTCACTTCCTGTTATCTGAGTATTTGAACAGACCAGTTTAGCTGTTTTACTTGTCTTCTTCTGAGGAAGCTGTGACAGGGGTCACGGCGAAAACGTTGTCTTTTTGAAAAATAAAACACTTTTACGTTAAAGAAGAAACTTGGACTTTGTTTCCTGTGGTTAGTATCGACTATCTGGACATCAGGTTGCCTGTTTCTACACATTTTTACAAGTTTGTTTGCTCATTTTTGACTGTATGTTCAAGTAGTTCTTTTAAATTACTACCCATTTTATACACAAAAGAAGGTTTGGATCCTAAAATATCAGTTATTTCTTGATCTGTTAAAAAAATGTGCCAATTCCTATTCGTAATAGCTTTAATTTGATTACTATAGGGGCCAAATTCAGCTATACAAGCTCTGTTATATATATTTTTTTCCTTCTCTTTCCTTTTAATATTTTTGTTTGTCAGTTCCAAATTTTGTTTCTTATTCAAACCCCATTCACTTATGACATATGAATTAACATCCTCCATCATGTCATAATCACAACCACGTTCCTTAAATAAATTATTAATATATTTTACCTCATCTAACATATCAGTGTAATTTAATTACATTGATATGTTAGATGAGGTAAAATATATTAATAATTTATTTAAGGAACGTGGTTATGATTATGGCATGATGGAGGATGTTAATTCATATGTCATAAGTGAATGGGGGAAGAAATACATACCCCTATTGGGTTTGAATAAGAAACAAAATTTGGAACTGACAAACAAAAATATTAAAAAGAAAGAGAAGGAAAAAAATATATATAACAGAGCTTGTATAGTTGAATTTGGCCCCTATAGTAATCAAATTAAAGCTATTATGAATAGGAATTGGCACTTTTTTTAACAGATCAAGAAATAACTGATATTTTAGGATCCAAACCTTCTTTTGTGTATAAAATGGGTAGTAATTTAAAAGAACTACTTGAACATGGTATAAAAGGTACGAGGAAGGAACTTGGACATACTGTTAAATGCGGAGCATGCCATCAATGCTTTGTGATAAATGAGGAGAAATATATTATTTTGAATAACATCAACAAAACTAAAATTAATTTCAAACACGGTAATTGTAATACCAGTATGCTTGTTTACCTTGCCAAATGTATGTCATGTCCATCCTATTATATAGGAAAGACTGAGAGAAAATTTAAAAAAAGAATTTATTCACATTTGCATAGTATTAGGACTAAGGACACAAAAAATGCACTTTACAAGCATATAATGAATCAGGGTGATGAACATTGTTTTAAATTTGGTATATTAGAAATTGTTACAACGAATCCCAGAGGTGGTAACATCAAGAAATTTTTAGCTTATAGAGAGTTTTGGTGGCAATTGTTAACTGACGCTATGACGCCACCAGGACTGAATTAATTTATTTCTGTCAAACCCATATTGGAGCTAGATAAAGTATTCACTAATAGAGAAACTTATTTATTTTTATAATCAGATATATTTTATGTTACTTAGAGTGTATGATATAGTTAATTTAATGTCATTGAAACACAATATGCATGTTTATGCATTTTTATTACAACAGCAAATTTAATGAATATAAATGTGGATAGGTAAGATATTTTATGTACACAGCTTTAAGACTATTTGGCACCAAAAATTGACTATTTAAATGTTTTTTCACTTGCTGTATCATTGTTCTGATGAAGCTCGCTATCTGCGAGTGAAAGCGCTTAACCTTTTTATATTAAATTTGTTTTTTTCTACATCGTGGTGTTGGATTCACGTAATTTGCTGTTGGCAACATAATTTGCTGTTGGCAACATTGTTACGAGTGGTAGCGAGTTTGCGTTCAGGTCTCGCTGGATTAATGTTTGAATACATGAGTACTACGATTTATTATTGTAGGATGCCTGCACCTAATCAGAGTCTGAAACTTGATAGTTGTTTACTTCCTACTGGCTCAATGCAAAATTGAGAGATCTTCACTTAATTTAGAAAATGGATTTGCATAAAAGGAATGTGGAATTTGCATAAAAGGAATGTGGTACCTGAATATTCAAATCTGTTAAGCCATTCCTGGACACTTTCTAGAGCCTCTTCTAGTAAAGTGACTCTTGTTTTGAAAATCAGTTCTGCAACTGGCCTAGTCTGTTTGTGCTTTCCTTTTTAAATGTGTTTCTTTTAAGCATGAGAGAGTAAAGAAAATGCTTACGTGTACAGATGAGAGACTGCCTATTTATCAAAGTCTCTGATTTCATCCCTGTAAATTTTGACGTTTTTCTTTTTTATCTTTTTTTTTTTGGCAATCTTAAATGGATATAAAATTCAGTGGTATATAGCTTACAGTTATCTTCAGTTAGCGCTAGTCACATAATCACCTAGCTGTCAAACAGTGTTTACCCATGCCATATCTCTGTTTAAAACATTTTATTTCATATTTCTTGGTACCAGAATATATTTCCTTGTATTTCATTTTCAAATTATGTTGCCTAATTTCCCTAAGAAAATAATTCCATTATTCTACCTCCAAATCTTGCGGATGGCAGTTTATCAATGTACATAAGTGTAATTGTACAAAACTAGTAAATTAGAATTGTTGACATTTGCCTTTGAAGAGAAAGGCTGATTAGCTGTAGCCACCATACAATAAAAGCATGGCTGGTTCATTTTAAGAGTGTACAATAATAATGTTCTGGCCGATTGTAGTCTCTGACTATGAAAACAGACTAGAGCTATAGGCACTGAAAATGTATTATTAGCCCTTCCTGGAAAACATTGTACATGTGTGACTGCAAATAACCTTTAGCTGAAATACAGTTATTGTTGGTAAGGCAGTTAAAGAAAACAATGAAAGGTATATGGCTAACAGTGAGGTAGGTAATTTGAAAATTTGACCTTTAGCTGTACAGTAAGAAGTTTATTTGAATGTGGATGGTGTTCATCATAGCCCAAGGCAACAATAATAATTTGGCCTATACTATTAAAGTTGACTTCCTACTATAGACTTTTTTGGGGTCATTCCTTATACTTAATTAGGTATGGACATCTTGATTTGAAGGAATTTTATTTAGGTTTGACTAGTGGATTAATTTAAACAAAAGTAATTAAGAGACTATAAATGTAGTATTAGGATGATGCACCTAAAAGAAATGGGAATATATAGAGAACTGATAGCTAGAAGGCATTTTGAATGAGAACATGACCAGGATGAATATATACACATGAAATTATAGTTTAAAGTAAATGTGATATGAATAGTAGCCCAGCATACTGGTAATTGGAAAGAATTAAGAAGAATTTCTCCTTTTTTCTTTATCAAAATTGTTTGACTGCTGTATAGAAGCAATAAAGAATGTTGATTGTATGGTTGTTTTTTTTTAATTGTAGAGGTTACAGGGATTCCCTGACATCTTATATGAGCAGGCATATTCAAATGACCTGGTTTGTTGTCTCTGTTCTTAATATAAACTTTAGATAAGTTTCATGTATTGATGTTACAATTTATACACATTAATAAACTTGTATTAATATAAAAGTAATTGACTGTGTTTTTTGTAATGCACAAACATTGGGTTTTGTGAATTTCTATTAACAACAGAAGAAAAAGCAGTGACACTTCTAGTGGATATATAGCAGCTAGACAATGTTTCCGCTCATCAGGTTTTGGTCATGGAGCAGATTCTGCTTCTGGAAATTAATACTAGTGCAATATCCATTTCTGCTTTGGTTTATTCTGGTAAAAATGTTTTACTCTTCGTGATGTTCTCCCTTTTTTTCTGCAGTTGTGTGAACATGGATTCAGTGTGTTTAAGTTAGGAAGGTGTGGGGGTAAAATACTCTACAAGGGGTGCAGATGCATCCTGTAAAAACATTGTTTTTCTTTTTTGATAAACTGAAGCAACAACCGATATTTTAATCCAGCTGAGGATTCTACCTGTTGGGACTCATAGCAGAACCCAGCAAGTACAAATTTATTTCATAATTCCATAGTGTTATTTTTGCTTTATATTTCCATGCCTTACAGACTATCATAATATTGCTGCAATTCCAAGCTGTTATATTTGACTTATACTGTTTCTAGACATGGATACAGTGTATGCAAAAATATATATATTTATGTGTTTTTCAAATTTTCAGTGATGCTCCTAAAAGTCACCCTTTACCCTTTGTTTTGGACATATTTTAGATATATTTACATAAATATGGACATTTCATTTAAGCTTTCAAACAACAGTTTGTATGTGTCAGACTGTAGCAGGTAGATGCTAAGTGTATGTAGCCAGGCTCATGAGACACCTACCATAACACTTTCTTCATATTTTTACGATATCCATACATATATGTGAGCTCTGCTAAAACTAATAACTACTGTAAACAATCAGCTAAACAATTTCACACATGAAAGACAAGACATTTTGGGATTAATGGAAGCTAGTTACAAAATCATGAATCACTGATGTGGCACCTTCAAACTACATGATTATCAACAGAAACAAGTGTAATGATATAGCTTTGTTGCACAGACACAGTCAGGGATCAGTTTAAATATTGATTTTTCTATTTTTTCCTTTGTAAACCACATAAAGAAACTGAACATGTTTCACTTAGAGGAATACAACAATATCTGAAACAACTGTTTATATGGATAATAGCTTTAGTTAAAATGCAGAAAACATTTGATGATCTCAGCATCACAAGACGCAATGTTAATCTAGCCCTGATTACTTATATTATTGTTAGACTCAAGACACAAAAGGCTTTCTGGTAAATCAACATCTTATATGACAGAAAGAGCTAAATGATTTCAGCAATATGGGCAAGGGATTAAATATCATAAAAAGAGGTATTCCATATAAAGAGTTAAAGGATGATGGTTTTGGCATGATTCAGCCTGTGCTATCTTTTTATAAACTATTTTGATTTTGTAGGGGAGGGTTAAATTGAGGGAAAAATCAAGGATAATGTTGCTGGGATGATTAAAGAGTAGTCATGAGGAAATGAAAAATGAATGGCTACAGTGGGGAAATTGTAACTGAATAACAAAGGCAAGATTAGAAGAAAACTAAGCATCATACCTCTCAGCTGTATAAATATTTGCAGAGTGTCCAGATTTTTGCCTCATATTTTCAGCCTGTTACTCATAAAATTATGATTTTCTGGCAAATCATTGGCAAGCTGATTAATGAAGGTCAGAAACTAATGACAGACATTTCAGAATCATACTTCATACTCTTCAGAAAATGTATTCCAATGTAAAACCTATTATTCTATCAACTTTCTAAGTTTGTAACAGTATTTAAAACTTCTCCCTATGTTGGTGCCTGTGTTTCCCCATTATTTATGGCTTTGTTCAGATTTCGTGCTCTAAGAAGTTGAGAGCTGTGCTAAGAATTAGCTAATAAAGTGGTAAGAGAAGTATTTGATATGTTAAAGTGTTACAGGATTGTTTTGTACATATGTTGGAGAGAGTACTTCCAGAAAGTGCATTTAAAAGGCAGGAAAAAATAAAACACTATGAATATTTATGGAATTAGGATGGTTGGTATAAGGTTTATGGATGTGGTGAGAGAGGACATGCAGGTGGTTGGTGTGACAGAGCAAGATGCAGAGGATGGGAAGAAATGGAAACAGTTGATCTACTGTGGCGACCCCTAACGGGAGCAGCCGAAAGAAGAAGAAGAATTATTCCTGGTGGCAACACATTGCAAACTGGTGGTTTATAAAGTGAGAGAAGGAAGAAGTTATTTGATGGGAGCTTGTTGACCAAAATAAATCTGGTTTTATTTAAACAAATTAATATTTGGAAATTAGTTAAGAAACTCAAAAAAAATTAAATATCTTCATTAAGAGTACCTTTTATTCTTTTCACCACGACAGCATTGTACATAACTAAAAATGATACTCTTCACAAACAATTAATTGGTCAGAATTGTCTGAGTTAACTATTAAACACTGTAAAGCTTTTAAAGTAATTCCTTTTCAGAATTCAGGAATCTAGTCAAATATTTTACTTGAATTCCACCTTCTTGCATGTATACCACATTGTTTGTAACTGCTCCTACATATATTCTTCACATTTATGTATATCAATGGTTTTCCAGAGTTTCACATATTTTCCTCTATTTTATATAAAAACATTTTGGGACTATTTTCATGTAAAATCTGTGTATAATGTATATAGCTCCATGTATTATTACTTTTTTTATCAATATGATGTTACGTTTGAGTCATATACTGAATTTTATGTGAAAACACTTGATAAAATGTTGAAAAAAGGGAGGTGGATTGTTAACTTTCTGACTTTCTACGAAGATTTCATTTGTTATAGCATGTACAGTTCCATGATGAAAAATATGAAAAAAATTGATTTGACTGTATATTATGTTCTTTGGAATGTATGGACTGGGCATTATGCTGATCTACTATGTAAAACATCTGGGACACAGGAGCTTTGCATCAAAGAAATTAAAAAATGCTTTAAATTTGAAATGGTGTTCAGTATGATTTAGCATAATTTGTCTTGAATGTAAATTTTTGTGGTTTCTTACAATAAAAGCACTCTGTTTAATAATTACAATGGGATTTTTAACAGCCACCTTACCTACCACTAGTTCAGGTACACGGGACTTTATTTTTACATCTCATTCAAATTATACTACCTTGGAAGTGCATCACTCACCTTGTGCTACAGTTCAGTGTCAGTATCAAACATCTGAGAATAGAACCTAAAACGTTCTGACCTTTCCAGCTGCAAATGTTAGAGTACAACTTACTAAGCTGCTAACAATGCAAAAAGGAGTAAGAACACTGTTACCCCCAAATCCCTTAAAAGTATATATTCACTTGACAATTAAGTTGGTTTCATTCCTCACATGTGCTAAATTGAAAGTATGACTTTCCAAAAGAAAAACTAATGTTCTGGAGTCTGCCTTGTAATAGTTTTTTTAACAATGCTAACTATTGTCAGAGAACAATGAAAATTCAACATGATTCAAAATTGTGCACTTCATAGACCCACATGCAGGCCATTTGTGTACATATTTTGCTTGCATTTTATTACTAGTAGCATGTTCTTAGCTTCATTTTACTTTCCTTTTATTAGTTTGAATAAAAAAATACAGAAATAAACTTCTAGAAAAATAATAATAAAAAGATTATCATCTATAATGTTTTAGCAATCTCTGGAGCAGACCTGGTGCCTATAACACCAGTGAACTTACACAACTCCAATCAAGGCAAATATAAAAATATTTAATTACAGACGTTGGAAATATATTTGCATGTTAAATAAAATTTTACAAAGGAAAACTTTGATTTGCTAAGAGCGATATTAGTAAATTACATTTTGTTGAATGGCTGGTTGACTACTTGTGAAAACCATTTTGTAAAAGGGGGATCTTAAAGAGAAAAGCTGCACTAAAGTTTTAAAAGCCTTGTAGGAAACAAGTCTTGGCAATATATTGAGGCTTACTCTAATGAAATTAAATGTATTTTTCAGACTTTTTGCAGGTAAAAACCCTCAAGCCATAGAAAATGGCTTTGAAACTCCCTCTATATCAGCAAGGTGTTTTGCATCTCCTCATGCAAGCATATGATGCTGTTTACAGAAGTGGGCTTACCATAATCCATTTATGATTTATCTATTTTTTATTGCAATGAATCATATGAATTCACTGACCGTTCTTCTTCCTCTGCAGTAAAGCTGATCCTACATTGATAATTGCAAATAGTCAAGGTTTTAAGTTCAAAACATTTTCAGACTTGCTTCTGCTTCTCCTTAGACAGGTCCAGGCCTCCTCAAATAGGTTAGCCTTACCATTTAAGAATTACAGGGATATGTAGTTTCACTAAGCCTGATATATGCCCTCCTAAAAAAAAATCAACTGCGTGATGATACATTTACATTTTATAAGGAAAACTGTTTTCTGTTTCTCATCCAAGCAGTGTATAATTAAAACATCTTCTTACAAATGACTTTGCAGGATTCACCAAGACCAACTTTGACATTAAGAACTAGGTCAGACATCCATAAATAGGCCTTATGCTGGTCATCTCAGACTTTGTGTAATATGTCTACATATTGCAATATAAATTGCATACACAAAAGAATGAGGCACTAGTCCAATAGTTTTACATACACACACATACACACACGTGCACGCACACACATTATATATATATATATATATATATATATATATATATATATATATATATACACACACACACACACACACATATATATATATATATATATATATATATATATATATATATATATATATCAGATACTGAAAATGAAAAATATCAAATGAAATAATATTAAGAGACAGGAAAATGATTTCCTCGCCTGATGTTAACACTAATCTCCTCCCACAACACTAGCCTCAAACTTGTCTGAATAGTGGCAGTGTTATGGGAAGGTTTTTATGAAGGTAAGGTGTAGGGTTAGGGATGGAGGAAGGGGCATCTTTAGAGTTAGTGTCAATTACTAAGAAGGGCAGGGGGCTCTGCTCTTCTGCACCACCTTAATAATGGGTGCTAACCCTAACCCTAATGCAATTAACTAGCATTCCATGAAAAAGGATTGATGAGTCAGATCCCAATTAAACACTGTGTTACCATTTGCATACTAGGCACATATTTAGTTTGCCAATTAGTTTGTCACTTCAGGTTTAGCTGGCACATGAATTATTCAACAAGTATATACAAAGTTGGTAGAGATGAAAGTAACACATTTAAATAATCTAAAAGGAGGTAAACAAGGCAAAGGAAGTACAATGAGAGAGGTAAGATCGTCATAAGATGTTAGGGTAGTGTGGAACACTTATGTAAGGATATGATTAAGAGAGGTAAAACACTAAAGGAGGAGGTTAAGATATGTTGAAGAAAAAAGATAGGTAGAGTATACCAGTGCATGGAAATTCAAATGCAGAGAACTAGAAACTAGGTAAATCAGTAAGCCCTAACATATTATATGGAAGGATAGAGGGCAGAAATATGAAAGGAAACTCAAAGAATATCATATGCTGAATAACAGTACTCTGATAAAGCACTAAACAAACATGGGGAACAACTGAAAACAAGACTGGGAGGGGAAAGTTAGAAGTGAACTATGACAAAGCAGGCTAATGTGTACAAGTATTCTGAAATCACAGATTAACAAGTAGGCCCCAACAGGTAAAAACATGTCATAGACAAGAGTGAATATAAAGGAGCTCTTAGGAGTTAAAAGGAATATTCTGCTTAAAGTAATGCCACGAGATGAGCAACAATTGCTTCACAGGCAGCAACTTTTCAGGGGGTTATTTTTAAAATATGACTATGACATGGCAATGATAAAGTGAGGGAGCTGTTTTGGTCAGAAGATAGTTTACTCTCTTTCAGTTTCCTGCTGTTTTTTTTTTTTTTCAAACTTGAAACTGACTTGCACTAAAATTTCAAAACAAGACTGCTCCAATTGGCAGATTTGGACTGGTTCCACAAAACAAACTATGAAACACAAAAGGACAGTTCAAAAAGTAGGATTTGTTTAAACCTGTTGAAGCAGTTGTCTTAAGTGTATACATTTATATTTTGCATAGTCTGCCTTGTTTACGATATAAGCATCTCTGCCCTCGAAACAATTTTGTTGTAAAGCCATAAAAGCAAAAGTTTGTCCAACATTATTTTCAGTAGAAAAGTATGCTATTGGTGCATTTTTCAGAATCCTTCTCTTAATATTATACAGATGTTCGCAATATGGTTTTTATTTGTTGGTCTTACCAACAGAAAAAGAAGCAATAACATGAACACTGGGCAGTTTAAGCAACCGTGTAGCCTAATGATAAGGCAGCAAGTTTAACATGTTGGAACAAAGATATTTATTAAGTAATTCTGAAGGCAAACAAAACGTGTGTGTATGTTTCTCCTTGGTTTGCTGCTTCATCTGTTTGATTTTTAGAGTAATATAATGATAAGTAAATGTCCTTTTTTGGCTAGTGAAGCATACCAACCTGGTGTTTTTCTTATTTTGTTTTTCTAAGATGTATCTTGAAGAGTTAACCAGGACATTGGTGATGAAATGTGTTCATTCAATATAAACAGTAATTAGGATGACGCTTTTGTTTGCAATAGTGCATGAAATAAGATATTTTTTGTTTTTCAGGGCATGTGTCACAAAGCTGTCTGTGAACACATATAGAACAAATAATGGGAAATACAGCAAAAGTTTTGTTTTAAAAATATTTACAGTAGAACAATTAAAAAAATATCGGAAATGAGTGCCTACTATTAAAAGGTTGATAAACTAAATTCCAGAGAGTACATGTTGTTTTTGACTGTATTTAATGATGTAGACCCTCCATAGTAAGTGCAGCAGTACAAAAGGATATAATAGTGATCTGAAAAGCAAAACTTGAAACTCAGTGCCAAATAAACTACTACAAATTGTACACCCATAAGACTCTGCAATTTAAATGACAAAGGAAAGTGAAGAGTTTGGTGTCGGGGAGGTGAAAGAAATGGGAATTGTCATACAAGATAACATAAAAGTAACTAAACTCAAATCACAGGAGGCTCAATGACAAAAAAATATAAGACAAAGGAATGTCGAGTCTACAGGCAAACAGGTGCATTCATTTGAGAAGAAATCCACTGAGAAAGATGCATAGCAATACGTGTGCACACACACACACACACACACACACACACACACACACACACACACACGCACACACACGCACACACACACACACACACACACACACACACACACAATTTTATATATCTATATACATCTATATCTATATTCCAAAAATATATGATTAGTAAGCTGTCAACTACATAACTTGTCAACAGCTGTCACATGAGCAAAGAATCATACAGGTTAGCAAGCATAGGTCTCGAACTGCTAAAAGTCCAGTGTGGAACACAGACTATAGCAATGTGTGATAGTCATTGTGGAACACCCTATTTTTGCACTGCACGAAAAGCATATCTTGACCATGGCCATAGCCTTTCAACCAAAATATATGCAAGTACACACACACACACACACACACACACACACACACACACACACACACACACACATTCACACTTGTGATAACTCTCAAATGCCCAGAATTATGCAGAATGGCCCAAATTTTTGCCTCATATTTTTGGTCTGTTCTTCATAAAATATATAGTTTTCTGGCAAATCACAAAGGAATGAAATAATAACATAATGACAGAAATCTGAATTTCAGACATCATATCCTTCAGAACATGTATGGTAACACAAAGCCTGTTATTCTAGTAACTTTCTAAGTTTAAATGAGCGGTATTTAAAATTGGTTCCTTTTTTGGGCCTTTGTTCCCCATTAATTAAGGAATCCTTTTATAGGTTCATAGGATGATACTACGCTATTTGCCTGGAGGCCCTTATAAGCCTAGCCAAGAATTTTGCCCATGCTCCTACAAAGTCAGCATCTGTTTCCCCTATCCAGCAGGGACACAGGTGGGATCCCAGGGGTGTATTTTCTGTTTCCCATCCAGTCATCCAGGTTCCTCTTAAAGAGGGCTAGAGAGGTACTATGCTTGGCATGGAGAGGGAGTCTTTTCCATACACGAGGGAGTTTTTGGGACAGAAATCTATTACACCTACAAGTTCTATTAATGTCACAGACCAGGTTGAGGCCTTGCGTGTGGGTTGCGGGAGTGGAGTTTGACTTACGGATATGCAGCAACTCCATCAAGGCTGGGTCTGAGATGCTTGGCAAGGTACATGCCAAAGGGGGCATTGCGCTCAATAATGGGTCTGATAAGGGAGACATACAAGGGATGTTATGACCTCCTTGTTCCTGAATGAAATACTCTTACTTATGAGGTGGGCCATGTAGAAAGCCTTCTGTAAAACGGAGTCAACATGGTGGTCAAAAGTCAGGTTGCTATCAACATGGGTGCCCAAGTCCCTCACGACTGACTACATGCTTATTACATTGTTATTAATGTGATAATTAGTGGGGAACTCCATTTTCCACAAAGGGGATAATGATGCATTTCTTGGCATTCAGTTTCAGGCTATGCGTCTGGCACCAGTCATTGTTTGAGTAAGGCCCTCTTGCTGGTATTGCAGTTATTTACTTTGGTACTGTTTTGCTTCTATTTTACTTTTCTCCCTCTCTTTAAATGCAGTTTTCCAAAACCATTCCCATACACAAATGGTCTCGTATTTAGGAGCTCCCATTGGCTCCCATCCTCAGGAACAGTTATTTGATTGGTTCATATGCTGCAGTGGCAATTGGCTGTAATTGCAGAATATGATCCAATCAAAAACTGTGTAGCACAGTCAACACTGTTCAATGTGGAACAGTAGAGTAGCTGTTTGACTGGTTTGTATACTGCAATGCTGATTGGCAGTAATTGTAGTATACAAATAAAAGCAACATCAGAAGCAAAGTGTAGGCAGCAAAATAGATAAAAAAACTGGTTTAATTAAAACAAATCACATATAGAATAAAAACGGTAAGCGCTTTTGCACAATAAGTTCTTCATCAGACCAATCAAATAAATCATTCCTTCTCACATTTAAATACAACTATCAAGTATCTGTCTGCTTGGGATGACATGACTGACAGACCTCGATGCTTTGCCAGAGATGGCCTGCGTCTGTCACCCACTGGGTTTTCAGGTACTGGCTAAGGCTCTTGCCACCCCTATACTGTCTTCTGTAGGCAGTGTTCCAAAGACCAAATTACTACCATAACAGTTATAAATAAATGCAATCTGTGGGTCATGCTGCTCAGTGCTAGAAGTCTAAATCTCAAGGTGCAGTCACTTGAAGCACTCCTCAAAATGGAGAACATCGACATTTGTGCTGTAAAGGAGAACTGGCTTAAAGCAGCAGAAAGCACCCTTGCACTACCAGGCTATAACTCATTCCACACCTTTTGGCCCCAAAACATGGACTGAAGCTCCAAAGGCGGTGGTGTCTCCTTATTCATAAAAGATATGCATACCTCCAGACTAGTAACCCAGCATAAAGCATCTGAGATACTTCAGGTACAACTAACATTGGGCAAGACGGCGATCCAGGTCATAGACTGCTATAGGTCCCCAACCATGTCCCTAGACTCTCAATCCACATTCCTAAGCACCCTGGAATCTATCAAGGTCCAAGCCAACACTTTCTTACTAGAAGACTTCAACTACCCCTCTATGAACTGGGAAAACAACTCAAGCACTAATACACTGGCCCAATGCCTCCTGGAATTCATCGATTCCAATGCCGTGGACCAGCTCATTCTGACCCCCACTAGAGAAAGCAACATCCTTGACCTGGTTATTACTAACAAGGGTGACCATTTCTCTACACCAATAGTCAATCCATCCCTGGTTAGATTCGACCATAAACTAATCACCATGAAAATCCACATCTTACCCCCCCCCCCCCAAAAGGTAACCGCCTTGAAAAACTTCTCCAAAACTGACTGTGGACTCCTAAAAACAGAGGTGGCTAACTTCACGGCACACATGCCAATGGAAAATAGTTGCATGACTGCCGAACCATACACCAATGCACTGTATCAACATATACACAAATGCATGGAACTAGCCATACCCAACAGATCCAAGATGCTCTCCTCCAAATAAAGGAAGCTAATCTGGTGGTCCCCTGCCATTAATAAACTCTACAACAGAAGGAAGAAACTATTGTAGAAAAAGATGAAGTCCCAAGACTGGAAAAACTCCCTTATTAGCCTCAACAAAATGTTGAGATCCCTCATCAAATCCTCTAAAGCCAGCTATGAAGGCAGAATTGCGGCAGACATGAAAAACAATCGCAAAGCCTTCTATAGCTATATCAAATACCTCCACAGCAATAGTCATATTTGCTCTGAGATACTGCACAATGGTACCTCCTATACCCAGCCAACAGATATTGCCAACATACTGGCCGACAGATTCAGTGCCAGCTTTACCCCTCTTTCTCCCCCTAAAGGAACAATCACAATACCGGAAGAATGCCAGGCACCCAGCATTACTGCAGTGCAGGTTAAAGTTGCATTGTCCAACGCCAGGAATACAGCTTCTATGGGACCCGATAATATCATTGGCTGTGTTCTACATGAACTACAAAGTGAACTGGTACCACATCTGTGTGCCCTGTTCAGTCACAGCCTCACCTCAGACTTTGTCCATACTGAATGGCGCACTGCTACAGTCATCCCTCTCCATAAAGGGGGAGCGACTACAGACCCTGGGAATTATTGCCCCATTAGCCTGATGAGTCTGATATGTAAAGCTATGGAGCACATCATCATGGACCTGATTAACAAAGATATAGGAAATCTCCAAAGTGTAGACCACATGCAATTTGGTTTTGTGAAAGAGAGATCATGCCTGCTCAACCTGGCTGACTTCTTTGAGTCAGTCACCAGAGCTGTGGATGAAGGTAAGGCAGTTCATACAGCCAACCTTGATCTGGCCAAGGCCTTTGATATCATTCCTCATTCAGGAATTATTAATAAACTCACCAAACTAGGTGAGTTTATTAATAATAGCTACTTTGTCTATGATTTCATCAAGGGCTATGAGGCACGCCTCCTTCTTAAAACCACCCAGCAGCTGCTGCTTTCTAAATTCAATACTGTCCAATAACTCATAACTCATTCTCACTTGGTTTAAAGAAATCGATCAATAAACATATATAATTAAAACTACGTTTGAGGTTTAACTGCTGCCACTTAGATAATAAGTCAGTGCAAGTCTCACCATACGTAGGCATCTTAGTGATTCTCAGTCCTCTTGGTATGACCCTGTGGAAGAGGCACACCTCCAAATGCAGACGCTGTCACTGTAAACACTTCAGCTTATATAAGTCATTCTCCAACCCTTTCAAAGCCTCCCTGAAGACATTATCTTGACATAAGAAATCGGATACTGTCTCTGTCTGTGTATGATGATAAGATAACAGGGAGTTATTATCCAAATGCAATAATTTCTTAAGCCAATCTTGTTCAAAATTCCTCTTACCATACCAGCTGGTACACAATCCAACTCCACACCTTGATTAAAGCCTTCCGCCATGCCTCTGAGGAGGAAACCAGACAAATCAGAATGTAATTCACAAGCCAAAACCTCTGTTTGTGTTATAGGGGCAGCATGGTAAGTCATAAAGCAAGTCCAGTTTTGGACAGGACCTTTAAATGTTGCAGTGCAAGCATATTGTAAGACCTCTTTTTTGGACTATTTATCCACATGCAAGGCATTTGCAAGTTTTTACATAGGAAAGACTAATCGGCCTTTTTATTAGAGGATATGGGAACATATATATAGTATAAGGAAATGCGATGTCAGTAATGCATTGGCTAAACATATATTAGAGCAAGGCTTGTCACATGAATTTATATTTATGGTTATAGAAACAGTATACATGGGGTCATGTAGAGGTGATTTTAGGAACTACACTGAGAGCAGGGAATTATACTGGATAGTGAAGTTACAGGCTGATAAGAAGCTGGGCTTAAATGATAGGGTCTCTTTAAGACCCATGCTTAAGTCTAGAGATTTGCATAGGTAATATATATGGTGTTTTGATTTGACAACTGTTTTATTGATAGTTGTATTTAAATGTGAGAAGTAATGATGCATTTGATTGGTCTGATGAAGCACTTATTGTGCGAAAGCACTTACCGTTTTTATTTTATATGTGATTTGTATTAATTAAACCATTTTTTAATCTATTTTGCTGCCTATGCTTTGCTTCTGGTGCTGCTTTTATTTGTATGCATTTGTTCTGTTAGAGTTGGGTCAGTTACTCCGTTGGAGGTTTAGGCTTGTGAATTACAGTTATTGTGGTTTACAAACCAATCTAAAGCCATGTAGAGGAGCCAAAGCTGTTCGATGTGGAACAGCAGAACAGTGTGTTTATTTTTGGTTGAATGCGGAGTGTTCAGCATAATCTGGAGCACATGGCTGCTCAGTTAGTAAGTAATGTTGTAGACAACCTGTGTTTTGTTGACTATAACAGTTTAGTAACAGGTTCACTGCAATTACAATTGTCTGATTGAAGGGTTAGACTGGGAACAGAGCCATCATACTGAGGGGTGTGGGAAGAAGCTCCTCTTGTAAAGCATGCAATGTTCTATATTATAATGCTCTGAGTGATTTCATCTTTAGTGCTGCTGATCAGAGGATTAGCTAGGGTGGAACAAAGGGGACAACTACCCTGGGTGCAAAGTGTTAGGGTCTTTAGTGCTATGAGTGTAGCATGGGCTCTACTGTATGCAAATGTAGCAAGCAGTTTTCTACAGTTTAAAAGGAAAAGAGATATTTATTTTGCTCTTCAAAGTACAGTTGAGGGGGTGCCATTTGGGGATGACACTGGGCACCAGGATGGCGAACTGCATCACTGGTACTGACCACAGAAGGAAGTGGTTTGTCTTTTGCATTAGGTTGTCATTCACAAGAGCCTACCCTGATTAGTGGTGCAGTCGACATTCTGGCACTGTTGAGAATAGTGACAGCGTATAGGAACACCAATGACTGATCACATACTCTTATAGATTATGTGACTTATTGTGTATGGAAAATAAGGACTATGCCTTTAAATGTGTCTCGAGTCTTTAAATGTTTACAACCATTAGTAAAGTACTAATGTGACTGCTAACCACAGGGCTGTATCTGCCAGTAAGAAACCAAAAAAGATGACAATGAGTCTTGTCTGGCAATGTTTGAAAGGTAAGTAAAAAAAAAAACAAAAAAACAACTGAGAATAAATCAGAATGTGTCACTATTCTCTCTTCTTAGAAAAAGGGGAACCAATAAAAATGTACATAGACATTGAGAAGACTGATTACACAGACTGTATAACATTAAAAAATAATTCTTACATAAGGCTGGTTTAATTATTGAAGTACAAGCTGTAAAGTTTCAAAACTGGACTTCTGTTGTTAACAAAACTGGTAAGACTCCAGATGCATGATTTAAAACATATAAAGCTGTGGATAAAATCTTATAATACTAATAGTAAAATGAAAGTGAAAGAAATGTTATACCTAGTACTAAGAGAAACTGAATGTTGCAAAGTGATCCTTACAAGTGTGACACATTAGTTAGTTTAGTAGGATTCGTATTACTTAATGATGCACTAAACTGTCTGGTTCTGAATCTAAAGTTATAAACGAAATGCATAAAGAAATGAATTAGTTTGCTTCAGACATAGAAGGAGGGATTACATAACCATATTCTGTCCTTCCTACTAATACTGAGAAGAATATTTAAAATGTAAATTTGAAAATGATGTGCACATTAGATGAATTTATACCTATGGAATTTTAAGACTTCGAACATTCTAAACAGTGATCTCCATACAGCGTGGAATGGGAAATTTTCCCTTTTCCTTACTGTAGTGCGATCTTGGAGTTGGTATATTTAAGTAGTGGGGGGTGTGCGGTGCATGGGGGGCTTGCCCACCTACGAAAACATCAAGGATTTTTTTGTATTTGAAGTCTTAAAACTTTGATCATATGGTGTCGGCCATATGAAATTCGAAGTTCTAAGACTTCGATCATCTAAATGGGACCCATATATATATATATATATATATATATATATATATATATATATATATATATATATATATATAGACTAAATTTTAATGATCAGAGTACTAAAGGACTGACTTTGCAAAACGCTGATTACAATGCACTGAATATTAAAACACTGATAGTTAACTGTGCAATGCAGGCACAAACTGTCCTCTTCTGATCCATTAAGACTACCATTACTTCTTGCTCTACTTTGGAAGCTGCAGTAGTACAGCGGTAGCATTTTTGCCTCACAGCAAGAGGTTCTCCTGTTCAATTCTCGGCTGGAGTGCCTTCTGTGTGGAGTTTACATGTCCTCCCCGCGGTCGAGTGGCCTCCAAAAGACATGCGTGAATAGGCATGCCTTCGCTGAAGGTTGGGCATCGGGCTTGCAACTTGCCACCATAAAAATCTACTGCCAATCATTAGCAGACCTGAGTTCCGCTGTGGCAACCCCTAAACGGGAAAAGCATAAAAGAAAAACAACTTCTTGTTCTACTTTACTGAAACAGTGGTAGTGTTGCAGGAAGGGTTTTTCTATGGGTGGGTATAGAGTGGTGATGAGGAGCTAATTGGTTAGGGTTAGCAGGTATTAGTAAGGTGGGCCCTTAACTATGTCCTAACCCTAAAAGTCATACACACCCCAAATCTCTCATACACTATTCCCTTTCCTAATCCTATCCCTAAAAATGACACCATCACACACACACATACAAACTTCGACCCCTGCCCCCATACCCACAATCACCTTCAAAACCCATGCATTTGATAATATTCACATTTGACACTGCAAATGTTCGACAGCCTGAATGTTGGCTCTTTAAATAGAATCCCATATATATACATATATATATAATATATATATATATATATATATATATATATATATATATATATATATATGGATTCGTATCACTTCACTGAAAGACTGTTTCACTGAGACCAAATCACCTAAAGTTCATTTCACCTAAAACTCACTTCACCTACAACTCATTTCACTGACAAGAAGTACTCTAAGACAAGTCAAAGGTATATGTCCTTTTACCCACTGTAGTGTGATCCTGGTGTTAGTATATATAGTTAGGGGGTGTGTGGGGAGCACAGCCCCCCACATTGGGGGGGTGTAGCCCACCACTTAATTTGGTTTTCTGCTGTCTGGTTTTGTTTTATATTATTTGGTAAAACCGAACTAGGTAGGGGGCTATGCCCCCCACACCCCCCCAACTATATAAACTAACATCAGGATCGCACTACAGTGGGAAAAAGGACATATACCTTTGACTTGCCTTAGAGTACTTCTTGTCAGTGAAATCAGTTTTAGGTGAAGTGAGTTTTAGGTGAAATGAACTTTAGGTGATTTGGTCTCAGTGAAACGGTCTTTCAGTGATGTGATACAAATCCATATATATATATATATATATATATATATATATATATATATACATACATACACACGCACGCACGCACGCACGCACGCACGCACACACACACACACACACACACACATATATATATATATATATATATATGTGTGTGTGTATGTATGTATGTATGAGTCTATGTAAAGTTTTTGAACTAGAAAAGGTTTGAACACGAAGACAGTCAGTCGTCCTGCTAAACATGGGTCCAGGGAAGTAAATATTTTGGGAAGAAATATCTAGGGAATTGTTATGGCTAGGCTTGTATAGGTCCTAGGGCCGATAGCCTAGTACCATCCTATGAACCTATGAACTTATGACAGAGAAAAACAGTTCAAATAACAAAGATTCAAATACAAAAGACTTGAATCATAGAGAGTCAAAGCAAAATATTTTTTTTTGACCAGGGTGCAAGCCCCCCTGCACTCCCAAACATTCTGCTACTTAAATATACCAATTCGAAAACTGCAATACAGTGGGGAAATGGAAAATTCTTTGATCCTCACTGTAAAGTAATCTCATTCATTCATATATCAACAATGTTAGAAAAGTTAATTTTAAAAGGCAGTATTCTGAATGCTTGAAGGAAAGGAACCCAAATATATATATATATATATATATATATATATATATATATATATGGTTTCACTTTATAATCTCAAAAGACTGATATATCAGATTTCAGTATTTCAAGACCATAAAGTCGAATCTTCTAAATACCGAAACTTCATAACCGTGAATCCGGAAATGTCGAAGTCGCAGTTAAGGTGTTCTGATACATGATGTGGGATGTACTATGGGCCTGATGTATGGTTTGGTATGTGGATTCAGCTAGAGATTAAGGTAAGGTAAGTGAATATTTTTTTAAGGGTTTTGGGTAGGTATTGGAGTGTATGTGAGTGTGTTTGGAAGTTTTAGGAGTGGGTTAGGGTAGGTAGGTGAAAGTATGAGTGTTTAAGTGTTGAAAGTGGTGGTGTTTGTATATATGTGATGTGTGTGTGCGAGGGGACTATAGAGTGTGTAGTGGTGAGTTTACTGTCTTTTTCTGTTTGGTGCGACCTCAGAGTTAGTATATTTAAGTAGCGGGGGTGTGGGGTGTGTGTTTATATTCACAATTTTGAATTTCGCACTTTTGGGGTTTCAGTATTTAGAAGATTTGGCTTTATAGTTTTGAGATACTGAAGTTCGATATTTCAGTATTTCGAGATTATAAAGTGAAACTACATTTTTATATATTTTTATTTTACATTTGTTGACCAGGATAGTCTAACTGGGTTTATGTCCATTTTCAGTAGAGTCCCGGGGAGATAAGCTCCAAGAGATTACTAGACTACTAACATACAGGTACTAGTTGTTATACAGTTAAATACTACAAATTTTAAACAGTTCAGGAATCTTCACAGTGTATACAAAAACATGTTACAAGCATTAGACAAGATATTTTAGACTTTATGTACAAGACTTCATTAGTAACTATAAAGTAATTGTTACACAAATGCATACTTTAAGTTTCAACAGTTCAGCAGTGCTCACAGTTTAAACAATACTTGTTGCCTGCCTGAGGTAGGATGCTTTAGAATTATATGCAGAAGAATTTAACTAGAGATTATTTAAAATACCTATTAGGATAAGATATGTTTTTGCCAAGGATAGGCCTTGATCTAAAAAGACACAAATAGAGCAGGAATTAGGTCTTAAGAGAGGGTGTTTGGGATATAGTATGAGATTAGTCTGGATTTGTACATGGACACAACCAATGGGTTTTAAGATAGAGTTTCAGATTGTGTTTAAAAAGTGTAAATGAAGACAGTGATGTAAGTTCATGGGGGAGTTGGTTCCAATACTTTCCAACTGCATTTGAGAACAGAGCATCTCCTGCCATGTTATTAGATTTACATGTTGATATATGTAGTTTAAGAGATGAGCGTAAAGTTGAGAAGTTCTTATATTGGGTAATGAGAATAGCAAGTATTGAGGTATTGGTAGGTTGGAAAAGAGTTTTGTGCACAATGGTGAGTTGTTTAAAGTGAATCTGATTCAGAAGCTCTAACCAGCCTAATTGTTTCAGATTATGGCAGTGATGGATCCTAAAGGAGGAAGCAGTAGCAAATCTGGCAATGTTATTGTAAGCGTTAGCTAGCTTGTTAAGGTTATTGTTTGACAAGTTAGTATATATGGAAGAAGCATAGAGAAATGTGGAGATAAGGTGGGAATAGGCAATAGTGGTTCTGGCTAGTGGGGAGAGAAAGGGTTTTATCCTATAGAGGGAGCCTAGTTTCCTGTTGACAGTTTTTATGGTATTGTTGATATGGGTTTCAAAGTTCAGGTTGTTATCAATGGTTATCCCTAGAAGTTTAGTTGTTGGATCGGGAGATATGAGTGTACTATTACTGGATAAGACTGAAAAGTTTATTGGGAGTGATTACGGGTAGGAGAGAAGAGGAGGAGTTTGTTTATTTTGGGGTTCAAGAGGAGGCAGCGTTGTAGAAACCAATTTTCTGATTTACTGAACATTGTCTAAGTTAGAGTCTGTAGTTGGGACTGTGATTTAGCTGAGCAGATTATTGCTGAATCATCTGCGTATTGTACACTGTTAGTTAAAGGAATAGTTAGGTTGGGGTCATTGATAAATATTGAGAAAAGGAGGGGGCCCAATATAGAGCCCTGAGGAACACCTAGGGTAACTGGGAGATGGGATGAGAAGTTGTTGTCCCACAGCACTGCCTGCTGTCTATTATCAAAGTAGGACTGGAACCATTTTATAGTCTTTGTGTCCAGAGAGAAGGATTTTAGAATATTGAGAAGTAAGTGGTGGTTGACTATGTCGAATGCTTTTGAAAGGTCGATGAAAAGTGCTGAAGAGAGAAGATTGTTATTACAGTTGCGGTGGTGGTGCTGCGGTAGCATAGTCACCTCACAGTAAGACGTTGTCCTGTTTGATTCTCAGCTAGAGCGTCTTCTGTGTCGACATGCGTGAATGGATGCACCTTCGTTGAAGGTTGTGCGTCAGGGCCGGCAACACAGTCAGCATATTTATTTTTTTCCTATATAGCTGTAGAAAATTCTTACTAAACTGATAGAAACACAATTCACAATATTATCAATGAGACTGAAGCAGGTACACACGAGGCAAGAAACTAAGGAACTTAATCATGAAGCTGAAAATTCCAGTGATATTTTGGAGAAGTATGCAGGTTTTTAATGAGTTAGAAGGTTTATCAGCCAAATCTTAATGTTTCGCTAGATGCAGGACCAATAATTTAGGTACCAAGAATTGTTAAGCAAGTTAATCAGAGTCAGTGAGTAAATATCATAGTTTCATTTGTGAAGAAAGATAACCATAGGATTTGTATAGACATCAAAGGCATAAACAGAATGGTTGAAGGGAGGACTATAAACTGGAGTCTGTTGAAGAAATTATTACAACTATTCTCACTAGTGCCAAACATAGCTTTGTGCTAGATGCTAATTCAGGTATTTGATAAATCATTCCGAATTGGCTCTCAAAACTATGTACTTTCAATATCTTGATGGTGAGATAAATATTCCTTAAATTATTATTTGGCAATTGTTCAACAATAGAAGTATTCTGGAGAGCTAGAACAGAAATAAAAGGTTTATTGTGATGTCATACTAATTAGACTGTTTGAAATGTTGAAGCAGAAGCTGAAAAACAGCTTATGCCAGACGTGTGTCTAATCTCAACTGTGTCATATTTTGATACTGGAAGGCCTGAAGCCAGATTTGAGAAAAGTTAGTGCCACTGTAAATATGAGATCCACTAAACAAACAGTTCTTATGAGATTTCTTGTAATACTTCAACATCTGCCAAAGATCATTCCCAACTTACTACAGTGTCACAAAATATTGTTACAGAAGCTCCTACTTCTGTTTAATGATGCATCACACACGTAAGTAAGTCAACAGCACTGACTGATATAAGTCAACAGGATTTAGGTGCTGTGTTGATTTAAGAAACTCTGCTAGAAGAGTATGCGATAAACACTTTACACAAAAACAAATGTATTTATTGTAGTTACAAATAGAAAAAGAAATGTTGGCAGAGAAGAAAGATGTTCTACTATGACAAGCATGTAAATAATATGTCTATTTTGAAGGAAAGAGACAAAGTAAGGATTCTAGTGCCAGCATGTGCACATAATGATCATGTATAAACACCAGCAGTTGCCCCTGCAACAGGACCTAAGTTATATTATGCCAAAGGCGCAGAGTCTTAAGCCTTAGAAGTAATCACACACATCGCTACAATGTGTAGAGGAGCCCAAAGAAGTTTCCTTAGGCAAGAATATAGTCTCTAGCAGTTATAACTTTGACCACTTTCTCAGAAAAATTGTCAGGATATTATCTCTGATAAATAAAGAGAGTTAGTCAATACAGATACTGAAGTTATAAAAGAATGAAGACATTCAAGGGGATACTTTACCTCAGATGGTTGTAGAGTCAGAATTTTCAAAAAAATGTCTACAAAGCTCAGTAATTCTCAGGATTTATTTCAGATTCATTAAAACAGCTCAGACATGCTCATACCATACAAAAAGAGACTGAAAATAATGAAAAAATGCACCAAATATTTTAACCAAAGTATAAAATAATTCTGTTTGCAAATCTTGCAGTTTGACTTAATGCCACATACATGGCACGCTACTCTAGTCAAAAGATGGGCTTTTTGAACACTATCACATTGAACAGTATCACCTTGAGCTCTGGTGTACCCCAAGGCTGAGTACTGGTGTACCCCAAGGCCATGCTCTGAGCCCAATGACAGTATCACCTTGAGCACTGCTGTACCCCAAGGCTGTGTTCTGAGCCCTCTGACAGTATCACCTTGAGCTCTGGTGTACCCCAGGGCTGTGCTCTGAGCCCTCTGACAGTATCACATTGAGCTCTGGTGTACCCCAAGGCTGAGCACAGGTGTACCCCAAGACCGAGCACTAGTGTACCCCAAGGCTGTGTTTTGAGCCCTCTGACAGTATCACCTTGAGCACTGGTGTACCCCAAGGCTGTGTTCTGAGCCCTCTGACAGTATCACCTTGAGCTCTGGTGTACCCCAGGGCTGTGCTCTGAGCCCTCTGACAGTATCACCTTGAGCTCTGGTGTACCCCAAGGCTGTGCTCTGAGCCCTCTGCTAGTCACTCTGCTAACGTATGACTGCACTGGCAAGTACAGCTCCAATCATATAATCAAGTTTTCAGATGATACTAGTTGTGGGTCTCATCAGCTACAGAAAGGAACTTAGACAACTGATAACTTGGTGTGGTAAGAACAATCTGGCACTCAGTATGAATAAGACCAAGTAGGTAATCATGCATTTCAGAAGAAACCATAAGAAACATTCCCCACTCACAAACAATGGGGAAACAGTGGAGAGGGTAAAAAGCATCAAGTTTCTTGGGGTGCACATCTTGGAAGACTAGCCTTTGTCTGTGAACACAAATGCCATTGTCAAGAAGGCACAGCAATACCTACACTTTCTGCGACGGTTGAAAAGAGCAAATCTACCAGCACCAGTTCTCAAAACCGTCTACAGTGGCACAAACCGGACCATCCTGACAAACAGCTTTACAGCTTGGTATGGCAACTGCTTCACCACATGCGACAAGTCCCTCCAAAGAGTGGTGAAAACAGCAGAAAAGTTTACCAGGACCACTCTACCATCTCAAGACTTGCACCAGTCTCACTATCTCAACAGAGCCAGGAAAATAGTCATGGACTGCACTCACCCTACATATGAACTATTCCTGCACCTAACATCTGGGAGGCATTATTTGTAGCATACATTGCAAAATGGCCAAATTTAGCAGAAGCTTCTGTTCCCTGGCCATCAAGGTACTGAACTCCAATAGCAACTTACATTTTGCTTGACATCAGTGATAGTAGATAATATGACAAGTGAGGTCTTAAATACACTACGCAACTAATCTAACAGAGTATGATCTTATTTCTGTACAATATCTGCTAATGCTAAAACAACATGCTGTGCAATAAGTAGCAGCTGTGAAATTTTGTGCAGTAAATATTGTGTTTTCTTAGACTAGTGCCAACAGAATCCTGTGCAACAAGACGTAGCTGTGGAATTCTGTGCAATAAATACCGTGTCTCTTTAGCTTACTAAATGTTTGATGATATGTAAAACAGTAAATATTATGTGGTAGGAATGTCTGAATGTACTAATGTGAATTGTTGTATATGTTAGATGCTTGCACATAGAGTCTGGAGTAACATAATTTTGTTTACTTGCACTTGTTGTGGAGTCTGAATGAGTTTATTTTGACTTTAGTATAATCTGTTAATACAACATTATTCTAAAGAATATAGATTACTGTTAAAATTACTAAGGCTATGTGCTACCTCATCAGGAATGCACATTATTTAACTTCCAGTTTTCCAGGCCTTCCTGTAAAGCTGTTGATACGAATGCTACATATGCCTTTGTCTGTTTATTATAGGACATTTCTCACTATACTTGATAAGAATTATGCAGTACAGGCACAAAAGGACATCTTATAGCCATAATCATTGTCTCAATTTATTGGGCAATACTTCAGTAGGACTATTTTGTTATTGATGTACATTCCCCCATATCAGATTAGCCATTTTCAGACATGTTTGGTGATGAGTCATATTATCAGTAAAATACTACTTATGTCCAAAGAATTTTCCAACAATTAAATAAACAGACATTTCTTTGGCAATAGATAGGCCAACCCTGCATCCTAAATAAGGGACTGCACCTACCATATCACATTATTTTAATAATTTGAAATACAATTGCAAATAGTCCAAGATAATAGTCTGTACAGACCATGTGCATTTGAATTTTCTTAGTGGCTGTTTTACCTTGGAGTCTGGATATGAAACTAGAAAAAGATGGAGGTACAGCAGCAGAATTGGAGGTTGTATCATGCATTACTCCCCTGCTTGAATGCATTTTTCGTTCTTTATTTATAATTTTGTTTTCTGTTTCATTTCATGGTTTATTATATTTATGCATTATTTTGATATACATTTTTTTCAGTATCTTTTATATTTCTGGTTCTTAGGATAAGTTTAATTACATTATTTATATTTATTTGTTTGGCTTTTGTTAACCGAGTTAGTCCACTGGGCTGGTGGCCCATTTTCAGTGGAGACGCAAGGAGAAAGGTTCTACAACAAAAAATAACAGTAACAAAGTTAACATTACAAGTAATGTGAATTTGTATACATAACTACATGCATTCATGCCATATATGAATATGAGTGCATAGCAACGTACATTCACAGTGGAAATAACATAGCATAAAATTCAGCAAAAACAATAGCTAAAAAGTACAAGATGTAGAAACCTGTAGTAAAAATAAAGATTTACAATAGGGCATCAGAAAAAAAAGCTCGTAAACATCTTTAATGACTAAACCAAGTTGGTAGAGAGGAAGAAAAAGGAGCAATAAGTAGAAAGGTTGAAGTAGAGGGGTGCGGAGGAAAATTTAGGGGAGTCAAGAGAGTGGAAGAAAGCTGAAAATAAGAAGAGCGAGGGGGGGGTGTGGGAAGTATAGTAGGTAAGGAAGAGAAAGATGAGATGTAAGTATAATATTGCTCAGTGGCAGAGCTGAGGCACCACAGTACTAGTATTTATAAAAGTTATATTAAAGTATGTAGAGGAAAACTGTTATGGTCTAACAATTAGGCAAGCATGTGTTAGGTAGGGTGGTGACAGGTGCAGCAGGGAGAATTAGCAAGGTAGTTCTTCAGTTCTCTTTTAAAATGAATAGGATTGAATAGAACATATATTATACTTATTTCTCAAGTCCTTTACTATAGAAAGGAAAGTAAAACATATATTACAGTGAAGAGTCATTTATATGTCAGTCAAGAAACTATAAGCTATCTATATGTATATCTATGTCTATATCTATAGTTATATCTATGTCTATATCTATATGTATATCTATGTCTATATCTATAGTTATATCTATGTCTATATCTGTAGTTGTATCTATGTCTATAGCTATAGTTATATCTATGTCTATATATATATATATGTATATCTATGTCTATATCTATAGTTATATCTATGTCTATATCTGTAGTTGTATCTATGTCTATAGCTATAGTTATATCTATGTCTATATATATATATATATATATATATATATATATATATGTATATCTATGTCTATATCTATAGTTATATCTATGTCTATATCTGTAGTTGTATCTATGTCTATAGCTATAGTTATATCTATGTCTATATATATATATATATGTATATCTATGTCTATATCTATAGTTATATCTATGTCTGTATCTATAGTTATATCTATGTCTATATCTATAGTTATATCTATGTCTATATCTATATGCATATCTATGTCTATATCTATAGTTATATCTATGTCTATATCTATAGTTATATCTATGTCTATATCTGTAGTTGTATCTATGTCTATAGCTATAGTTATATCTATGTCTATATATATATGTATATCTATGTCTATATCTATAGTTATATCTATGTCTGTATCTATAGTTATATCTATGTCTATATCTATAGTTATATCTATGTCTATATCTATATGCATATCTATGTCTATATCTATAGTTATATCTATGTCTATATCTATAGTTATATCTATATGTATATCTATGTCTATATCTATAGTTATATCTATGTCTATATCTATATGTATATCTATGTCTATAGTTATAGTTATATCTATGTCTATATCTATAGCTATATCTATGTCTATATCTATGTCTTTATCCATATCTATATCTAGCTACTTGGCTCAGTGGTATACAGGGATAAAGCCCTGACTGACTATGACTGAGATGATTTAAATTTGAATAACGGCACATGTGTTGTAAGAAGCAAGTTGAGAAAGGGTGGGAGTGAGTGGCCAATGCTTTCTTGCCATACTGTAAAGAGGTAGAGCTGCTCTTGAGTGGATGTCCATCACAAGCAGGAGTCGTCTTGAAATTCAGGTGAGACTATGGACATGAGTTTGGCATTATCAAGCCAGTCGCAGTAGTCTTCATTAGCAGGTGGGTGGAAGTATGCACATATATGGAGAGGGCAATTTAGATTCCAGTGGTGATACAGGTGTTCTTATGAGCCACCTGGGACCCAGACAGGGCCAAATAGGAAATGATTATATTACCAGTATCAGCAGATGCAAGCAAGAATAAAAAAAAGCCCATCATGACTACCTATATGTCAGCCCCCTTCAGCTGGCATTTATCATGATGCCAAGAACTCCTTAGTGGTAGGAGAATTAATAGGCAGGTAAGTGTTCATATCCATACTCCACAATCTGTTTGTTTCGAGAATCCTGGACAAAGTCAAACATATTGGAAGAACAAAAACTCAAAAGGACCATTTTTAAATGTTTCTCTAATATCTTTAAAAATTGGCTACCACACTCTTGTTGTAATAATGTTGTTTAGTAGTAATTTCCATCTTTAATTTCTAAGTACCCATTTCAAATAACCTTCTACAATATATTTAGTGGCGTCGTTTTCTGTTCATACTCACTTGGCATATATTGAAATACTGACAAAGCTGCCTGTGTATTCATTTTTAGCCTCACTCTGCTAGATTTGTATTCCAATTTCTGTGATGACTTTGCAGCTTGGTGCTTAACTTAAGATGTATTACTGTACTGTGATTTGCTGTGTTCTTTGTTGTGTACAGTACAGTACAGGTGTTCTTGGGAAGTTTCCCTCTGTGGTACCTGTTTACCAAAAGTGAGATAAATAGAATTAACTTTGTCACAGCCTGCCTTTCCTGGCTACTGGTGCATAAATGAAGACAACAGAGTAGATAACTTGTGCCATTCATGTGGGCTTGAATTCTTGATTCCCAGTAATTACACTGCTGTAGTGAAAAAAGTGCGTATAAAATGTTCATCTGCAAGCCTTTTCATACTCTTTTGTCATATTTATTTATAAAATGTTGCATAGAAGGGTATGCCTTCCAGCTCATTCATTTGTAACTTAAGCCTATTGTTTCAACTGCACTCTTCTCAAAAATGCAGATATTCAGTTATGGCAGTTTATCATCCAATGTTCAAGCTTTGCCAGCTGGCTGCTCTCTTAATCTGTTTGTTCCTACTTTGTGCGATTCCTACAGCTCATTCTTTCACTGGGCAAGAACAGAGCATACTGGAAATGGTCCCATTATTGGTAAGGAACAATACTTTTTCTTTTACATCCTGACTTCCCTGTGATTGCTAGTTGTCATCCAAAGGTTGGAGAGCAGTGGACCTTTGCAATGCACTGTCACACCTTCACTTGATGTAATAAGTTGGCCCTGCCCTCATAAGAGTGCACCTTTGTGTAATCCTTGGTCTGTGCCTGGGGTTTTACAGCAGACCCTACTCTGTCAAACATATGCTCCTTCCCCCCTCCCAGGAGGCAGACTAGTTGGCTACATGGCATCATTTCTCTTCCATTCACACCACTCCTGCAGGTACCTAAGCTGCTAGTTGAAGTCAGGCCACATGATTCGTTTTCACAGTTTTATTTTTGTATGGTAGTGGGACTGCATTTTGTTTTACCTGTACAAAATAATTATATATGTGTTGGAAAGGTACTGGACAAATTGTTATACCTATGAGAGAACATGGAACAGTGCTATGCTTGCAATGGTCTGTTGTGGTCAGTGTACTACCCTGGTAAACAAATTAGATAAGTAAAATAAGCAACAGAACAGCAGTTTAACAAACTTTTCCTGAAGCAAAATAATTTAAAATCTCTAATGCCTGGTATTATTGTCTGTTCCTTAATAATTTCCCAGAAAATCAAAAATGGTACAAATAACAGGTAAGAATATAAGGTAAAAGCTGAGACATTTTACAAACTCAGGGACTGCTGCAAGGTATGAAACAGACTGTTTCTACTCAGCAAATGTATTGAAGGTAAATATATGGTTCGCCTTCTTTTTTTTTACCCTGAAATGGATTATGCAGTTAACTTGCATCTTGGACTTGTGAGTTTCTCTTTTCTCCCATTGTTGTGCAGTTGTTGTGCAGAGTATATTTGTGAATGCAGTTTTTCCTGGGGGGTGCAGGGATAATTTCCTTAATTTTTGTATTATTGATTTATTTTTTGTGATAATGTGTTGAAAAATCTCTTCTCATCTGATTATCTGAACAAGTCCAGACATAAAAAAAATGATGAACAGCCATATACCTTTCAGAATAATTTCAAACATAATTTTACATGCTTTTTGCACTAAACCATTCTTTTTTAGTTTTTGGTACAAATATGTTACTGGCTTGGTTGTATACAGATATTGACACTATAGGTAAGGTTACGTTACGGCACCAGTTATATCTTTTTCATAGAACATGTTGCATAATTTATACAACAGGAAACAAGGTAACCTCCAATCTGTTTTGCTGTGTCCTACCATGTAAGAGTGGTGAAAGGCTGGAAAGTGTTTGTGTGTGTGTGTTGCGGGGGTGTCAAAAGGACTTAAGGCAAAGCATCCTTAACATTTGTGTGCCAAGAAGGTTGTCTCTTTGTTTAACTGGGAGCTGTTTAGCCTTTTTAGGTGTAAGGCAATACGTGCTGCTAAGAACGGGTTATTTATAAATCAACAGACTGAATTAGAGATGGTTTGGAGTTTAGTGTGATTACTTTTGGAGGCCTTTGTAATAATGGGACGACCACATTCAAGCTGGGCTGGCAAGATTCCTTTACCAGTATATGACCTGAACGTGGAGTAGCGAAGAGGAGAGACGGTTTTGCCCATAAAAGCAAGGAGTTCATTTTGGATCAGCTGTTTTCTTCTTTGTGAGTGTGAAGTATTTTACTGTATCCTGTTGAAAAAAAAAAATAAGCTTTGGCCTTGTTTTAAGAGTAGTAACAGTAAAATAGAAGGATTGTGCTTCATCAACCAGGAAGGTTCAGCTGACAATTGCATGTGGTTCGTACAAGATTAAACACTAACTTATCTGACTGCAGGTGTTTTTCCAGTGTGTAACTGTTTTCAGCTTTATAACTGTAAGGTTAAAATATGTAGTTATTTAGTAGAGAAAATGAATTCCGAAAAAATGTATTCTCCAAGTTTTTCAATGTGTGGAGCTAATTACATTTTTAAATGATAGGATGTGTCATTATTGAATTAATAACTTTCAGATTGTAAACTGCATAACCTCTTGGATTATCATGTGGCGTTTATTAGCATCTCTTAACAGGTGCACTTGCACAGTAAACTAGATGATTACCTGCTTATTTATGACAGAATTAGAAAATACATTACCTTGTAAATAGTTGAAGTATATAATTTTTTTTTCATATTTCTCCAATTTAGGTTTCCTTGTTTTCTTAGATCTAGCAACCCAAGATTAAAACCTATTCACTAGCTTTTCTATAATGTTAACTGAAACACTTACTACTAACAATGGGGATTCCTCAGACTAAATTATATATTGCAAACTGGTGAAAATCCAGTCAACTAGGTTGTGCTATGTCATTTTAGTGGAGTGATAGCATCATTCATGGAAATTACTACAACCTTATTACAGAGTCACAGCCTGTATAGATAGATTAATGATTTGTATTATGTTTTAAAGCACTACAGAATGGAAATGAGTATTCTGTTATAAAGAAGAAACATGGGTTTCCAAAAAGGATGATGTGGTATTCTGGTGGGCCTGCTGCATACTATATTTTTTTCTGGTAGTCAGCCTAATGCAAAAGTCCCAGAACGTAACTGGCAGCTTTCTTGCTCCAGTGTCCATGCAAAACTTTATTTGTGGTTGGTGATTCAGGAAGTAATACAGACATGATGTCATATGATGTCACAGTACATGACCCCACTCACACACACAGCATGCAGTGTCATGATATAACTTATTTCATATATAGTTGGACTGTGCTGGCTTATGTAAACTGCATCATAGTGCCATGGTACTTCAGCAGTAGCCATAGAAGTTATATAATGCTAACTTTTTACGAAGTGTTTTGATACATGACATATAGGTAGGACAGATCATAGGACTGGTAGGGGATTAATAGGCTTAGTAGTGGATCCATAGTCTTAACCTTTGCCTTGGTCCCCCTGGCCTAAAATTTGTACTGCTCAAAGGCATACACTAAAGGTCACCTGTTATAGCTTGTATAGTGGCTAGGGATAGTGTAGTATGCTTTTCTTTAATTTTCCTTACAATCAGACCTCATAGGGTTGGACAGAATGTCATTATTCCTTCTTCACAGGCAGTGTACTAGCTAGAAGCAACTAGTTGGAATACCCAGCTAACAATTTTTTCTCTTTTCTTGCATTCAAACATTAGATAAATATGCAGATAGCTATCTCTTGGTCTCATGGGTAAGAAGGCATGATGTGTATATAGTTCTGATAACCTTAAGTTGAAATACATTACTGTGTCATTTGTTCTTCCACATTTGCCAGTCTCACATCAAAGGAGTACAAAGAAGTTGGCTGTCTTTTGGGAATAAGCGTAAGGAAGCATGCTGTGTACATGTATGAAAGTACAGCTTGAAATATATGATTATATCCATCTGATCTTTCAATTTCATGCTGACCTAACAACACAGGGGTCAGAAGGGTACATAGACAGTGACTATCGTTTTTGAGTGGTAGAAATGCAGGCATTATTCTTAGGAATAATTTACATACAATTGTAAGCATTTGCCATCCTAGTATATTGAGAAGTACTATTTTGTCAGCTTTGAATATTGTGCTTTGGCCATAAAATATTTCTTCTGTGAAAGAAAACTACCAATTTTTTCCACTTAAGCACGATTTTCATTTGGATCATCATTGTCTCAAAGGGTTGGGAAAAGCTCTAAAATGCACTACAGAACTTTCAGAAAACCATAGCTTCTGGGGGCCAAGATGCCCTTAGACTCCCACCTTAATTTAGTTACTTTTTCTAAATGTGCAGTCTTGACCATTTTGGATGTATTCCAAGGATAAAGGAAAAAGGTAAACAGCAAGCGAAAGTGTGAGAAGACAAGAAAGAAGTAATCCAAATGGCATGACAAGACCAGGATGGGAAGGAGTGGGGAAGGGTAGACAAGCAAGATAATCAAGAATTATCACCTTGGGCTAAACCTGATACCTGCTATTACGGATTCCTATTAGGCTTATAATGCTTGTGTGAAAATGACTTGCCTTCCGCATTTCAGTGTTCACACATGTCCCTTTCTAAATATGAAGAAGATCAAAAGAAAGCAAGGGTTGAGCGTAGCATTACTAAGTAGTACAGAAAACTATTGGCATTTATGCTTGGTCAGCAGAAGCTCCCCCATCCCTGTCTGTTCTGGATCTGCCACTGATGATATATCAATTTTTTGCATATGTTTGTTTATGGTAGCAGTTGTTATAGGCTTATAAAGCTGACACAACCCAAGAAAATCCCATTTGGTTAGTGTGTAGTTTTGGTAACTTATGCATCGTTATCTGTAGCACACTACTGGAGAATTCTCTTGCTTGTGGGACTGTGCAGTTAGTATATATAAATAAAGGCAAATGGAGATAAAGCTCCACATTTGAGGGTATAGGAGACAGACTGCACCATATGAAGCATATGTTGTTTGTGTTGGTACAGTATACTGCTGTACCATTACATCTTAAGTAGCTATATAGTGGTCAAGGTATGTTTGGCACATACAAATGCTGCTGCTGTTACAGCTGTACTTGATGATTCCTGCAAAGCAGGTATGGGTTCCACGTGTTTCTTGCCCAGACAGAATGCAGGAATAGTTGTTTCTGCTGTTGTCAACAGGTGCAGGCTTATTTTGTTTGCACTGTTGTTGATCAGTGCATAACAGATTAATGTAAAAGTCCATGAGAGTATACAAGTTTATATTATTACTATACAAGCCAAAAAAGAATGGGAGCTGATGCACTTAAAATACTGACTGCAGATACACTGAAGCAATGTTTAAATGTTTTAAGAGGGACAAGCCCCCTGTGTCCTTTATTTTGCCTGCTACAAATATATTACAAATCTCTGATTCCACAGACTGGCACTGGCAAACAAAATACTGCAGTCATTTGAAAACAAACTTAGAAGAAAACCTATTCAACCCAATATGACATCATGACACCACCCCTAACAACCATAACACTATTTCTCAAATACAAAACCCTACAAAAAGTAGTTAATGAAACAGAAGTTCATCTAAAATTCACATGTGCACACGCACGTGCGTGCGCGCACACACACACATACACACACACACACACACACACACACGTAGACACTTTAGTGGATTAATCATTTAACTTTCTTGTCCTATACATAGGTTCAGCTTCTTCAAGATACTACAGTAAGGTGATTGGCCTAAGACCTCCTCGCAGCAGGTGACCATACTGAGCTAGCTGGTGATGTTTATTTACTTCTTTGTGGCTGACTCTTCAAGTGTCCAGACCCACCCTCATACAACCTGAGTCACTGGAGCTGTAGCCAGGGCTCCATCCCCTTCTGCACAACATTCTAACTGATAGTTTGAGCATTAGACAGTAAAGTAGATAGAGCAAAGATTTCAGTTTAGGATACGAGGAAAACTCGGATTAAGAAATTTAGCAATTTGATTTTGGGAACAGGGCCATACTAAATAATGATGATGAAACAGATGTCTGGGAATTGACTCTGTACTTACTAGTTCCTGGATGCTGCACAAAATGTTCAATACAGCTAAGATTTCTTTAGACTGCCAATCTAGCAGGAATGGCTTGGAAAGACTCATATTCCCAGAGTTCACAATTTCCTGAAAATGTTAATTCTGAGCTTCAGAGGCATGCTCTGATTCTGTGAGAATGGTGCCTGTGCACTACAATGGTTCTTTTATGATTTTCCTGTGAGAACCTTGCTTTTCTGGTTTCAACAGATGACCACATTTGGCTTTGCATGTTGCTTTGATTAGTGATGTATTCTGACGGGGAACTACAGTATGCAAAAACTGTCATGGACATTTAAATTATAAAAGCTAAGCAGTTCTGTTACATGAGATGTTTTTCATGTTAAAAAGAAAAAGAAATAGGTTATTCTATAAACTTTCTCTCAGTATTTGTTAAGCAATCTGACAGCCTTTATGTGGACTATACATTATTAAATGTATATTATTATTATTGTATTAGTATTATTTCAAATTACAATCAGTATAAAATTTTCTGTTTAGGTCATATAATCATTTAGACTGTTGCTTTTGAGTTTGTTCAAACCTGAATCGGTCATTACAGGTCAAATCTGAAAATTCTCCTTAAAATTTAAACTGGTATAGGAAAATGCACACATGCAAAAATATCGAATGCAAAAGGCTAAAAACACTGTGCTTGGTACAGTACTATATGCATG